>NW_010338257.1:67499-74971 GCF_000700745.2 Antrostomus carolinensis
CACGACTTGCCTCGCTGACTTTCAGAAGTCTGTCCTGGCAGGTGGTGTGACAATCTGGGTGAACACAGATGCTAAACTTGTTTTTTCCTTTATAACATCCCAAGACATTGCCTTTATTTATTTTTTTTTTCCCTCCTTGTGTTGGTAAACTTGGGCCTGTTTTGTTTTGTTCTTTTTTTTTCTTATAATCCTTTTTATTATTAACATAATTTTCTTGGGATGGTTAATTTTTAATATTGGAAATTGTATTTTTCAGAATTCTCTTGCCAAGTCAGCCAGTGCCTTTTGTAATACCTTTCTATTCTTACTCCTGCCTCCTAACAGAAGATCTTTCTGGTTCAGATGTATGTGTCAAAACCAACTGGAAAGACAAAGCGGCCATTTCTTGATGTACCATGCACCGTTCTTCATCTGCAATTCAACAAAACTTGTGTTGCTTGTTTGCAACTTCACACAGCAGTTTCTCTGCGTGTTTGAGATGGGTCCCTCCATTTCATGGTGTATGGCATGATGGCTCATCTTACTCAGGATGTCTGTGCTGTCACTAATGAGACAAATAGATGATGAAGAATTATTACTTAGCATGGGTAGACAGCAATGTGCAGATTAATCACCACCAAGATTGTTTAGGAGGCATCATCACGAGGAAATAAATATAGAAAAAAAAACAGCAAATCATTGAAACCAACAGTCTGCCTATAGTTATTTTGGGAGACTGATCCTGAATTTGGTTTGTAAACACCAGGGACAGCTGCAAGTATAGGAATGAAGAGGATTGAAATTATAATTTCTAGTCTACCTAAGACAGTTCAAACTATCAATTTAGGATATTCTTACTTCTGTTCAGGGTGCTCTAGTGGTTCAGGATATATTATAAAAATAGCAAGGCAGGATACAAATTCTTTAGTTCATTTAATAAATAAGAATATCATTTTTGTTCTATATTTACAGTAGATATCCATGCATGTAATCTGGTGGAATTTGCCTCTGGAATTTAAAGAACTTTAATGGGACTGTGTTATCAAGCCAAACCTGCAGTCTGATGAAGTAGGCATTGAGAGTGACAAATACAATATATAATCTGTATGAATTAACCATATGTGATTGTTCTCACCCTTCTCCTGCTTTCTTAATATACAGCATAGTTCATGAGCTTAGGGTAAACTAAACAGCTGACAACACTGGAACTAGATTTCTGTGATAATGCACCCAAGAAGCTGAATGCAAATTGATGTGAAATGTCAAGTTTGTTAATGTACATTGATAAAATGTCAGTTGGATGACTCCAGCAACTGTATTTGCTTGATTAGCTCAGGCTACAAACAGTGGAGCAAGGCTTCGTTCACAATTTGTTATGTACTGGAGCTATGAGGGCTTTTGGAAAGAATCCTGTGCTGCTGTGGATCCCTTCCTACCATGATCATCTGGGGAATTTAAGAGACTATATTAGAAAAACACAGTGTTATTTCTATAATAGTATTTGGGAGGTGGGGGGGGGAAAAGTTTAAAATATTTATCTCCAAATATTCAAAACTGCTCTGATTTTTAAGCTTAGAAGCATTATATTGAGGGGAGCATATGCAGGGGAGAATCTGGATACCTCACATAGTACTTCACATAAGTAAGCCTGGTTAATTCAGATGTCCTTTTAAAATTATATAGTAAATATTAGATGGAACTATACTACCTTATATATATGAAGACTATATTTAGGACAAGAGGAAATGGCTTCAAGTTGCGCCAAGGGCAGTTGAGATTGGATGTGAGGAAGAATTTCTTTGCTGAAAGGGTTCTGAGGCATTGGAAGGGGTTACCCAGGGCAGTGGTGGAGTCCCCATCCCTGGAGGGATTGAAGAGTCATGTAGACATAGTGCTGAGGGACATGGGTTAGTTGGGGACTTGTCAGTGTTGGAGTTGATGAGCCTAAAGGTTTTTTCTAATTGAGGCAACTCTGGGATTCTAATATGACTTTGTTTAGAGCCTGCTTGACTAAAGGGACTCTTTCCTTGCTCAGTTGGGATGACTGGAGTCTTATTTTTCCTCATTTCTAATAGAGGGAAAAGATTTCTTGCCCCGTTCACCTTCTCTGCTTTCTCCACAGCTTGTTCCCCGGGGACATACGGCAGAGACTGCGCCGGCGTTTGCAAGTGCCAGAACGGAGGCTCCTGCGACCCTGTGACGGGGCAGTGCCGCTGCCCGCCCGGTGTGCACGGCAAGCTCTGTGAAGATGGTACGGCTACCGTTGTCTCACCGGCTGTAGTGTGTGCTTGGAACCTCACTGCTTCTTTCCTCTTCTTACTATCTAGTTGTACTTGTGCCTGGTAAATCTTAGGGGCCTGAGAGTAGTCCACATCTGGAGTACTGCGTCCAGTTATGGATCCTCAGTTCAAGAGGGACAGGGACTTTCTGGAGAGAGTCCAGCAGAGGCCACAAAGTTGATGAGGGGTCTGGAGCATCAGCCTTACGAGGAGAGGCTGAGAGCTGGGACTCTTCAGCCTGGAGAAGAGCAGACTGAGAGGGGACCTTATCAATGTCTATAAATATCTGAAACGTGGGGGCCAAATGGATGGGTCAGGCTCTTTTCAGTGGTGCCCAGTGACAGGACAAGGGGCAATGGGCAAAAACTGGAACACCAGAAGTTCCAGACAAACTTAAGGAAAAACTTCTTTCCTGTGAGGGTGTTGGAGCCCTGGGACAGGCTGCCCAGAGAGGGTGTGGAGTCTCCAACTCTGGAGATGTTCAAACCCACCTGGACACTTTCCTGTGCAACCTGCTGTAGGGAACCTGCTTTGTCAGGGGGGTTGGACTGGATGATCTCCTGAGGTCCCTTCCAACCCCACCATTCTGTGATTCTGTGAAAGAGAACAGTCTCTGTTGTGTGAGATGTACTATAACCCTGCTTTTCTTTAAATAATAAGCAAGACAAAGGGTGAGAAGAAGCAGGTGCCTTGTAAGGCTGGGCTGTGCAGAGCCCCATGCCAGTGGCAAGTCAGCGTGGTCTTTTCTTTAGTGACAACCCAAAGAGGGCTGATTTGGTGTTTGTGTTTTAACGCTTAACAGCTGATGCTTTGCTGTGTTTGTGCTCTCAAAAGGTTGCCCAAAAGGCCTCTTTGGGAAGAACTGTAACAAACCATGCAACTGTGCCAACAACGGCCATTGCCACAGACTCTACGGAGCCTGCCTCTGTGACCCCGGGCTCTACGGGCGCTTCTGCCATCTTAGTAAGTCCCAAAGATTTTTCTGATCTGTTTATTTAACACACACACAACACAACAGTCTTAAGAAGATTCTACATCACGTGTAAAATAAGCAAGACTTTGGGTTCTACCCTGAGATGGGAGGATGTGTGTATTGAGTCTGGCTGAGATGGAGTTAATTTTCCCCACAGCAGCCCTCAGAGTTCTGGGTTTTGTATCAGTAGCTAGAAGGGTGTTGATAACACCCCAGTGCTTTGGTTACTGGTGAGCAGAGCTCCCACAGCACCAAAGCTGGCTCTCCAACATTTTCCTCACCTAGTAGGCTGGGGGTGGGAAAGGTCTTGGGAGGGGTTGTAGCCAAGACATCTGACCCAAACTGACCAAAGGGATATTCCATACCATATAACATCTGCTCAGAAATAAAAGCAATGAGAACAGAGGGGGGGAAAGGGGGCATTCGTTATTTATGTTTGTCCTCTGGGGTAACCGCTATGCGTGTGAAGCCCTCCTTCCCAGGAAGTGGCCAAACATCACCTGCTGATGGGAAGCAGAGAATAAATATTTTGTTCTTTTGCTTCTGTGTGCGCAGCTTTGCTTTGATTCTATTAAACTGCCTTTTGCCTTGACCCATGAGTCTGGGGGGTTTTGTTCCATCTTATTTTCTCCCCTCCTGCTGAGGAGGGGGGTGATAGACTGGCTTGGTGGGTACCTGGCCTTCAGCCAAGGTCAACCCACCACAATGTGACTTTTGATGTGTGCCGGCAAGCCCCAGAAACTTCATTAATCTTTTCCTCTAGCAATTAATCTTTGCCATAAGGACTGAGATTTACTGATGCACAATGGTGAGAACTATAGGTAGGGTTGGGTTGGGACAGGCAGGTTCACATTAGGGTTGTTGGTGAGGTGAAAGTTGGGTTGGAGCTAATTAGTGCCTGCTGATATGGTCAGAGTGGGAGCTGAGGAGCAGGGCTAGCTGGGGCAGGAGGAGGGCAAAATGTTTAATGGGAATAAAAAGAATCAAAACAAAAATGGTGCAAAAGAGATGATAAAGTTTCTTTGCACTGACAGGTTGTGTTCCTAAAATCTGTATAGGATTGAAAAATAGTTGTGGATTGGAATTTTTTGGTATGTTTTGGATTTTTTGTCATGAAAGCTTTTGTCTTGGACTGTATCCAAATATTTTTCATGCAGAACCTTAACTAAAAGTTTGCTTTGAAACATTTCTGCTTCTTGCATTCACCACACATTGCTTGAAATGGAATTAATTACTTAATAAAGGAATAATGTAAACTATATTTTACACACACACGTTAATAGGAGCTGTCATAGGAACGTGGATGTACTTGCTGAAAGTAAAATGACCGTTTTGCTTTTCTTGCAGCAGTTGCATTCTGCAGCAGTGTGCAATTTCCAATAACTCGTGCGTAATTACAGAGCTAATGATTCTTTTTCACCTGGCTGCAGCCTGTCCCAGGTGGGCCTTCGGAGCTGGCTGCTCGGAGGAGTGTCAGTGCGTGAAAGAGCACACGCTGGAGTGCAACGCGAGGAACGGGACTTGCACCTGCAAACCTGGTTATCACGGCAAAAAGTGTCAGAAAGGTATAATAATAGAAAGCCAGATTCCCTCTGTCTGCTTATTCCTTTCTCCTAGAGTTATTTCTTATTCTTCTTCCCATCTGCTATAGAATCATAGAATCACAGAATGGTTTGGATTGGAAGGGACCTTAAAGCTCATCCAGTTCCAACTCCCCTGCCATCAGCAGGGACACCTTCCACTAGACCAGGTTGCTCAAAGCCTCATCCAGCCTGGCCTTCAACACTTCCAGGGAGGGGGCATCCACAACTTCCTTGGGCAACCTGGGCCAGTGTCTATGTTCAACTGCCACTACTAATATATTCATATTCTCCTAATTATTTTGTCCATGGATTTTCATACAGCAAATGCCATGAGTGCCTGATATCACAGGGCTCACAGGGACATCAAGGGGAATACAGCTTAAGAACACAGGAGTCTTACCCTGATGAAATGACAACAGCAATCTAGCAATCAAATTCTAATACAACCCTAAATGGTGAAGATTGTGGGAGTTTTCACTTTTGTTCCTTCTTTTGTCCGCACAAAGAGTAAAGAAGTGGCAAAACCCGTGTTTTATGGCAGCAGGATTGTCTGGAAATGGTTTCAGTAATGCAACTTTTCCTTCAGATTTCAGCAGGTCTTGGAATTCAACTTGTCCTTTGTAGTTTTGGAGGGTAGTTCAAAGAGAATTGTATTCCACATTCATGTTTGCATGTCTCAGTAGTCGCCCTTTCCAGACAGCAGTGGAGTAACTCAATAAAGGTTTTCCCTTCAGATTCCTCTCTGGGCAGGCAGGAACACGTTGGATTTATGACGCTAGTTCTGTGGGGTTTGATGGAGAATAATAGTGATGGTATTTAATATATTTAACGTTCTTGGTGACATACTCAGTTCTGGGGGAGAGCATCCGTCGCCCAGCACTGGCTTTGCACCAAGGCGGAGAGCAGCAGAAGGTGTAGACAGATAAGAAGAGTCATTCTGTAATGGCTATAATTGAATATATCCTTAAGTATTCTGCCACTCTGTTGCTGGGTTGTATTTAAGCAGTAACCTCTTTGAAATGTCCATGCAAGTGTTCAATAAGTATTTACACTTTATCAGCACCTCTAAAATGTACATTATCATAGATTTTCTGCTATTTCTGCCAAATTATTCTCTGACTTTTGTAGAGTTTTCTTAACTCTTCCTTTTTCTTATACACGTTCTGTGTCTACTTGCATATTCCAGTGTGCACACCTGGCTTTTATGGCACTGGTTGCAAACTGAGGTGCAACTGTCCTCCTGATGTCATGTGTGATCATGAGACGGGAGTCTGCAAGCATCCATGTCCACCTGGCTTTCATGGAGAAAAATGCCATTTATGTAGGTACTCACTGCATGTTTCCCTGGGAGGTACACTTTGGATGGGGAAAGCTTACTTAGGAAACATGTTCAGATATAGAAGTTGCAAATAAAAGGGATATTTGTTGTTGATGTGAGTTTGCAGTTCCCCACTGAAGCCCAACTGATATTTGGAGCCTGACAACTGCTGTGTCACTCTGCTTGTAAAGGTTAAAAGCCAAGGCTGAGGCCAGTTGCTAAAACTAACGTTTGTCCAGGTAACTACGGTTCCTTTTAAAGCTTCAGGCACAGATTTTCTAGAGCTCTGTTGCAGTTAATGACAGACAACCAGAGGTTGAGACTCTGATGCTAATATAGATCACTTGGTACCAGCACAGCTCAGTTTAAAGTTGCTGTTAGTGATGCCTCCTTAATGTCTTCACAATGCTTCCTTATCCTAACCATGTCTTTGGGTTTCTTTTGACCAGCTTGTCAGCCTGGGAGCTTTGGGGTGAACTGTCAGCAGAGGTGCAGCTGTGGAGAAACACCGTGTGATCCGAAGACGGGACGGTGTATTTGCCCAGCTGGGAAGACTGGAACTACATGTGGGCAAGGTGTGTTTGGTGTTGGGCTAGAGTCATCAGCATCTTGTTTTGACAGACATGATAAGATCTGGAATTACTCTGTTTCCCACCAGAACTCCTGCAATGCAGTAGGCTTCCTTTGCAGGATGAGTCAAGGATAAGTCTTGATGCAGAACATGTGACATCAACCATGCAGGATCACTTGTAAAGGAGGGAGTGTGGTTTGGTTACCATGACCCATCTCTCTGCTCCAGTTAATAACAGTGAGTTGTATGCTGGACTGGGCTTATACAAGTTGGGCAGAGATACTGGGGCATTGCAGCAGCTCTGAGTCCCAGAGCAGAGCTTGGGACTGAGCTGCCATATGCACACAATGTGCCTCAGGAGCTGTTGAAGGGCCTTGACCAAAGACAGCTATTGTGGAACCAGCAAGTGAAGGACCTGAAACAGAGGAAGGAATTAAAAAGGTGCACATTTATTGTGGGTAATTAAGTAAAGAGAAGAAAAAGTCTCAGGGACACTGAACTACCAAGGGGCCATGGGATGTCCATCTTCCACTTGCAGAGCTCTGGCTATTGCACGCCTGAGGAGCATCTGCCCTGTGTGGACTTGGGTTGTGGCTCACTGCTCCACAAAGCAGGAACCTGGTGAAGGAAGTGGAGCTGCTTGGAGAGCTGGACTCCACCTCACATTCCTCTAGACTGGATGACCATCCTGTCCTCAGCTCAGCCCAGCAAATGTACAGCAGCATCCCTCCCCTCCTGCATCTGTCTGCAGATTACCATCCTCTGCAGC
>NW_010338257.1:75019-99029 GCF_000700745.2 Antrostomus carolinensis
TTATTGACATTACTGTATCAGAAACCAAACAAAAAACCACATGCACCATGATGGACGTTGGAAGAGAACCTTTGGGTCTGTCTTTAGAGATGTTCTTGCATGGTGCAGTACAGGGGCATGTTGACCCTTTCAGAAGGCTTACTGTGACTGGGACAGCACTGTAGGTCTAGAGAGGTAATAAAACAATCATTTATCCAGCAGGTTTACTGTTATTTTGAAATTCTTCCAGGTAATGGCAGAAATCTATAAGTGCCTTGAAACAGAAAATGGCACTAGGAACATCTTGTGTGTTTTTTTCCCTAGATTGCCCAGCGGGTCGGTGGGGACCAGACTGCCAGTCCTTCTGTGAGCCCTGCGCCAATGGAGGCCAGTGCAACAGAGAAACTGGAGCCTGCGACTGTTCCCCTGGCTACACCGGGTCATCCTGCTCATCAGGTGAGTCCTCACATCAACCTTCCCCTTGAAAAGTCAGTTTGATTTCTGCCTTCTTGCTGTTGTGTGAGATGCTTGTTATGTTAGACACACTGATCTAAGATAAAGTACCCTTCAGCTTCAGGAATTCCCCAGGTTGGATTTGGCATTGTTTACAAGAGGGAGGTTACAGATAAATACAGATGATCAGCTAAACTTCATCCCAAATCAATGCTATTACTAGACCTAAATTATGGCAAAATATACTTAAAAATACAATGTTTAACAGCTACAATACTTGCATTGCAATCCTGGTTGCTTGGCGAGAGGTGCTGACCAATGGTGTCACTTTGGGGTCACGTTTGCAGCAGCACTCCTTGATGTATGTAATTTGGGATTAAATAGTAGTGAGGGTGAAGGAGTAGTATCAGTGCTGTCTCTGCAGATCCAACAGAGACCATGGGAATATGCTAAAGCAACTGGTCTGTGTTACAGTGGCGTGGCTCCTGACCTCTGGGTATTAAAGGCTGCTTGGGTATGGTTTTCATGCTGGCAGTATAGACAGGCTCTTGAGGACAGCACTGTTTCATGTAAGACCTCAGTGGTCTCATATTTTTTCTGCTTTTGACAAAGGTTTGCTCAGCACTCTCTTTGTTTTTTCCTCCACTCTTTGATCTTGATGTGCAGGAGAAGTACCCAAAAGTCACCCAAGCTATTCCCATTTTACAGGACTCAGCCCCAGGCACTTATTATACAAATTACAGATATTTCCTTCATTCTGCTGTTTGGATTTCTGGATTCACCTAATGCATGTTTTAGAGGGCAAGCTGTTGTCTTGTTTATAAAGCTCAGTCTGTGCCCCAGTTCCTATCTAGGTGAAATTACAGCCTGTTCTTCTGTTTTCAGCCTGCCCTGATGGTTACTATGGACAAAATTGCCAACAGTTATGCAGCTGTAGCGGCGGTTCTCAGTGTCACCATGTCACTGGAGAGTGCACATGTCCCCCCGGCTGGACTGGCCATGACTGCAAACACCGTAAGTGAAATGGGTATTTGCTCCACAGGGCACACGGTATCTCCCAGGGCCTGAGCTGTAAGTGTAAGACCCAGCTCTGTTTGTTCTTAGTCTATTACAGTTTTAGGGTTTTTTTTTAATATATTTTTGCTAATCGTATTGCTTCTGAAATTGTGTGTTTATGGGTTTGCACAGCCTGGGTGGTTATAATCCTTAATTATCTAGGTTCAAAGTAGTGAAATAGATGGCTGATGAAGCGCAAAGTATTGATATAAGCTCTTATTTCAACACCATGGATCCCTTTGCCCAATACCATCTGTCTCGTCAGCATTTTGACTGACAGACACTTGTGCTTTTCATTTTCAGCACAGATTAGTTTTAAGATTAATTCTCAATTTTTCATTTTGTTTAGGGGAGATTTATTCAACAAGTGAGTGGCATGTACAGTCGTGTGTCTTAAGGTCATTCCTTAACTTGTGAATATAAATGCTGGGAGAAATTCTGTTCTCTGGAAGAGCAGAGCATCCTTCTGTTGACTTTAGCATCACTCTCCATATTGATGGCCATGTAAGAGTACAAATTTACCCTTTTTGGATAGCACCATATAAAAGTTAAGCCATCCTGCTTGATTCATTCCTTTTCCTGTTTCACATCTTTTCTACTCGATTTATTATAATCCCTCTTGCAGAAAGGCAACAGAATACAAACCTCTTTCTAAACTTAGTCTTAAAGACATAAAATGGTATAAATTAATTGCCAGTGTGGACAGCAGTAAGTTTTGGACCTGGCTTCTCAGACCTTGTACTGAAGAAAACTGGGAAAATCTGAAGTTTCCACCAATTTGCATATTTGAAAAATCAAACCAGTTGGTAATTTCAGGCATTGGAAGAGGTTGCCCAGGGCAGTGGTGGAGTCCCCATCCCTGGAGGGATTGAAGAGTCATGTAGACATAGTGCTGAGGGACATGGTTTAGAGATGGAATTGGTAGTGTTAGGTTTATGGTTGGACTCGATCTTAAAGGTCTTTTCCAATCTAGGCAATTCTGTGATTCTGTAATGTGTGAAGCCATTTAGATAGCTTTCCATAACTCTCTTGGCTGTCTAAAGAATTCAGAGACTACAGCAAAGAAAAGCTTTCATTTCTATTCAGGAAAAGGTATGAGAACAGTCATGTTGCAGTGACATCTCAGTAAGGCAGCTCCAATATTGCAGATCAGGAGTGAAACAGATGCCCAACTCCAAAACCAGGTTTTTATTGCCCTAAATGGCACTTTCATCTTTATCCTTACAAGGAAGGAAGGAGATGCTGTGCTTCAGCTCTGGTACATTGTCATGCTGATGTCAGTGTTATGTGATTGCATGTGAAAGCAGTAGGTTGCTTTAACAAAGATTGTGAGATTTCTCTGTGTCCGTGTTGCATTTCCCAGTATTTCGAGGAAAATATGGAGGATGCTCACAGATCTGTCTTGTTTTACCTGCTAGCTGTTGTAGTGAAGCAGATTTTTGCTAAGTGAGGCAATAGTTGATATTTTAGTTCCATGAAATTATGTGTTTGGGAATGTGGATTGATTGATATGAATTGACTATGAATTATTAGTTTTATGTGGATGGTGTAATACCTGTCTATGGACTTCAGCTGAAAGAAATCAGCAAAATTTGTCTTTTTTTCCATTGATTTGTGCCCCATGCTGCAGCTGAGCACCTGTAGAGCCCAGAGCACCTCTATATTAAGGGACCATTTTTGCATCTTTTCTGTTCTCTCATTTAGATAGAAAATAATCCATTAGCTGAGTTCAAAGTTGTTTGTTGATGTAAATACTGGTTTACATTGCAGCCTGCAATAGTGGCCGTTGGGGACAGCGCTGTGAAAACACGTGTGTCTGCAATAATAGCGACGGTAGCTGCGATCCAGTCACCGGCTCCTGCTTCTGTGAGCCGGGATTCACTGGGAAGCACTGCGAATCTAGTAAGTTGCCACTTTGTTAACATGAGGAATTGGAAAAAACATAAATTATTTTTCCTGATGATTCCCTCCATGAAGACCTCCAGGCTGTACTTCCTCCAGTCTGCCCAGCGCGTCACAGGACGCTCTGGTTTCATCGGGGTCAGATAGTTTCCCTAATTTGGATTCCAGAAAAGTTATTTTCAGACTTGTTTTGGACTCAACAGCTATTTTTATTGTTAAGACCTTGTGTGACTGATAGAATTGATGTGTATTTGGCTTGTGGCATAGAAGTTTCCATATCTTTTTTATTTATCTAGTTTTAGATCCTTAAAAAAAATATCTTTTTTTAAGGCCAGGCGTATAGAAATGCCTCACATGTACATAACAGAAGCAAAGGCAGGAAGATTTAGGGTCTTTTATTTATTAACAACAAACAAGTGCAACGGTCTTACCAGAGTACTATGATCTGCACTAAACTGTCTCTAACAGAGGTCAATAGTAGATGCCTTAATAGGATAAAAACAGGCATATAGATAATTTCTGGTATGTTTCCCCAGGTTTCATCAATTTGTCACTCAGGAGCTTCCTGAGACAGAACCAATATCTCTATATTTAATACAACTTGATTTTTTTTTTTTTCCCAATTAACATGCTTATTTCCTTTTTGATTCCATACAAACATTTGGTATCCCCTTCATGTTGTGGCAATAAGTTGCATAGTTAAGCTGCTATTATTATTATTGATTATATTGATGCTGTTGAATAAAATAAATATTTTCTCTTTTAGTTTAACAGTCTTACAGTAGCACAGATATAGCTACTAGAGTCTCAGTAGTGTTGGCAGAATTAACTGCTGGTGTCACACAGAAATGTCAAAGTAATTAATCTGGAATGGTGACCTAAGACAAAAACCCTGGAAAGTTGATCTTACAGCACTTGTTGCTCTTGGCACAGAGGGAATGGAAGGACAGTTACTGGGAAGACCAGCTCCCAGAGAAAGGGCTACCAGCTCCACTTCTCTTTCACTCTTGATATCTCTCAAAAAAACCCATCTCCGCAGATAGAAAGTAACCAAATAGCTGGTTGTCTTCTTCTCTGCCAAGGTAATTAGTGAAGCCATTGCCACCAACTAAACATCTGGCAACCACTAATCTTCTGTCTGTAAGTTTTCTGTTTTCTTCAGTCTGCTTTTTACCCCACTTTGTGTGTGTTTGCGTGTGTGTGTGTATATATATATATATATATATACACGTGTGTGTGTATGTACAAAAAAATCATAAATATATATATGTGCATATGCAAAATTATGAAAGCCATAATTCTTCCCTAGACATTTGATGCTGCCTTGGAGGAGAGATCTTTATTCTCCTCGGAGAGCTCCTCTGCTCCCGAGGCATCTCTAGCCCCTCGCTGCAGGTCAGGCTCGTTCCCTTTGTGGTTTCCAGGCAGCTCAGGTTCTCAGCGAGGTGGATATATCTCGATATGCATTGTAGCAGCTGCACCTGCCTGAACAGGAGGCAGATTCTCTGTGATGTGGTCTGCAAAATCATTTGTGAAGTGTACTGACCCGTTGCCATCACCTTGAAAATCTCAGCTTGAGGCTAAACGCTGTAGGTTTTAAGAAAGCTCAGCTGAGAGCCCTACACCTATTACTGCACTGGAACTCCGTTTTCCTTGCATAGATCCCCTCGACTCTGAAATTTCAAGTGAAAAGCAAACACTGAGGAGCATCAAGCTTTTAAGGCACAAGTGCACTTCTGTGTATTTACTCGTTGAACTAGTATAGGAGGCGTGATGCACAATGATCCACAGCTCTGGGAATAGGAGTTGATGCAAATGGGATCACAGAATCATAGAATGTTGTGAGTTGGAAGGGACCCACAAGGATCCCAGTCCAACTCCTGTCCCTGCACAGGACAATGCCAACATTCAGACCATGTCCCTGAGGGTGTTGTCCAAATGCTTCTGGAATCTTCTCAGGCTTGACGCCATGAGCACCTCCCTGGGGAGCCTGTTCCAGTGCTCCACCACCCTCTGTGCCTCAAGAACCTTTTCCTCATGGCCAACCTCACCCTCCCCTGGCACATCTTCCTGCCATTTCCTCTGCTCCTGGCGTTGGTGGCCAGAGAGAAGAGATCAGCGCCTGCCCATCCTCTTCCCCTTGGGAGGAAGTTCTAGACCACAATGAGATCTCCTCTCAGGCTGAACAAACCCAGTGACTTCAGCCTCTCCTCATACAGTTTCCCCTCTAAGCCCTTCACCAATCTTGTGGCCTCTTCTGGATTTGCACCGAACCAACCCTGGGACTGAATTCCAACTGTAAGTGCAAAAAATACATTCAAACAACTCCCCATTTAAACAACGGCGCGTTTTCCAACACAGATGATGGAAAGCAAAGAAATACTTATAGCACCTTGCTGTTCTTCTGTCTCCCATCCCAACCTATAGCGTCTATAAGAGACCCAGGGGCTGGCTCCAGTTACTAGGGAGTCACTAAGCTGCAGGAGCAACCGAATTCATGCTGGCTCCTCTCACTGCCCACCTACAGTACCAAACAGGCAGCACCAACCCCACCCTTTATTCCAGATGCAGAGTTGTCTTTGAAGATCCTCGTTGTTTTCTGTTCTCTCTGATTCTTTCCAGACTGCCTGAAAAAAACACTTTGTTGATGTAAATGCTCAAGTCATACACTTTTCAAAGAGATCTGGCAATCATCTACCTAACTCATTTAGAGGGTAGTTCACAAGACCTTCAAACATGAGTGGAGACCCTGTAATATTGTGTTTAGCCAAGCATATCTCTATATTTCAGCCTGTCCAAAATACGTCCTGTGAATTAGGCAACTGGCCCTATTCTTAATTGATTTTCCTGTAATCCTGGAAGAAATTATTTTTATTCTCAAGTGGTGTTTTCTTTCTTCAGATAGTTGAGTACTGTGCAAACCTTTTGAAACTCCTTACGCTCACTGCTGTGGAAATGTAATTGTTAATCTCTCCCCCAGATGTAATGTTTTTGCTTGAATTTTTCAAGGCAGAGCCTGAAAGTGAAGTATGCAGCTTTCAGTTTGGAGCTTTCTGAAGGAAGCCACCACGTTTTATATTTTCTCCAGCTTTCTAGGGAAGAAGGATTTGCAGGAAAGCAGAGGATAGGGCCTCAAAAGGAGGTACAGAAGCTGGGACCTTCTCCCCTCTTTTGACTGATGAAGTCCCAGAGGAGATGTGCATGTAAGCGATTCCAGACCAGTGTGCAAAGTGTCATCAAGCAGAACCTGTGAAGTTGGAGGCTTTGCAACTCTCAGAGGATATTGGTTTTTCTGTGCAGAATTTAGTCTTTCAACACTCTGGTCTTTTTCTAAAATAGA
This sequence comes from Antrostomus carolinensis, assembly GCF_000700745.2. Lineage (NCBI taxonomy): Eukaryota > Metazoa > Chordata > Aves > Caprimulgiformes > Caprimulgidae > Antrostomus > Antrostomus carolinensis. The sequence goes on from NW_010338257.1 coordinate 81,750, forward strand.
CCATAATAAAAACAGCCTGACTTACCTGGATCCCAAGGAGAACATTTAGCCACATGAATTTTAGGGCATTAGTGTTACACCTTGATTCTTTCACGAATAGTAAGAATTCCCACATATGTAAAAATTCCCCGTTGATCCCTGATCTGCTCCAGGATTAACCCATCATCGGGGTTTGATTCCTCCACTGCAGGATGCCCCGAGGGAAGCTTTGGCCCGAGCTGTGAGTCCAGCTGTCAGTGCCAGAACGGAGCTGCCTGTGACCATGTGAGCGGAGCCTGTACTTGTGCGGCAGGATGGATGGGAACGTTCTGTGGAAAAGGTACTGCTGCTCCCTCTGCTCCCTTTTGGGTTTATGCAGATGGCTTTGGGTTTTTGTTTCAGTTTGTTTTTTTTTAAGATGGCCAGAGAGCTGGTTTTACAGGTTCCAGAGCCTGATCTAAATAAACCATTGAACTAATTGGAAGACAATATTGAAATGTGCATTTCTCTCCTAAGTCAGCAAAGCGTTTCGGTGGGCACCTAGCATTGGGCACGTGTTTTAATGTGATTAAAATTAGATGCATGCTTAATACTCCTGCTATTTCCCATCTTTATGAAGACTCTCTTTTTAAGCAGAGTCCTACTATTTGAACATTGAGCAGAAAAATGCTTGTCCTGCCTGACACTTTTTTGTTCCTAGTACATCTCTGAAATGTTTTAGAGAAAAACATGGATCTGTGCATCTTCCCAAAGGACCTTTCCAAGAAGAGATATACTTTTATCTTTAATAAATATACTTTTATCTTTAATAAATCCAACAGATCATCCAACTACGTCCAATTCTACGGTCCCCAAAGTTAGAAGGGCATGGACCTACTGAAGTGAGTCCAGAGAAGGCCCCGAGGATTATCAGAGGGCTGGAGCACCTCTGCTGTGAGGACAGGCTGGGATAGTTGGGGCTGTTCAGGCTGGAGAAGAGGAAGCACTGGGGAGACCTTCTAGTGGCCTTCCAGTACCCGAAGGGGCTACAAGGAAGCTGGGGAGGGACTTTTTACAAGGGCAGGGAGTGACAGAACAAGGGGAAATGGCTTTAAACTGGAAGAGGGGAGGTTTAGATGAGATCTGAGGAAGAAATTCTTTGGTGTGAGGGTGGTGAGACACTGGCCCAGGTTGGCCAGAGAAGCTGTGGCTGCTCCTCCCTGGACATGTTCAAGACCAGGTTGGATGAAGCTTTGAGCAACCTGGTCTAGTGGAAGGTGTCCCTGCTGATGGCAGGGGGTTGGAACTGGATGATCTTTAAGGTCCCTTCCAACCCAGACCATTCTACGATTGATTCTTCTATGTGTCTTCTATTATTTTTCTGTTTGGTAAAATGTTGGGAAGGTTGGACTGGATTCCTAAGAAGCATTATTATGAGTCAGTCTGTCACATCATCCAAGGATGTTGCTGTCGTGCTGCATCATCGTGCCGATCTTAAAAAAAAAATAGTCTTGAATACAACAGAAACAGTACGTAGTCAGACAGAAATTATGGAGGTTATTTAACTATAAATTATTGAAGATTCTACAAATGATCGTTAAACCAAAGTCACAAATATTTTGCTTAGAAAGCTGCTTTATCGTCCACTTTACAAAGGTAGTTTTACAGCTACGATAGAGGGACGCGGCAGCAGTCACAGGCAGCTGCTGCCCTCTGATGGGAAGGAAGCAGCTCCACAGCCTTACCAGTACTGGAGCAAAGCACCCACCTAACTGGGTTCAGATATTGTTTGTGTTCCTCTCATTCTTACCAGGAATTATTATACAAAATAAATGTTCTTCTCAGAAATCTTCTGAAATATATATTTTTTTTTAAATGGAAATGCTATATAGTTATCTGTGTTGTGGTGTAAATCTGTTCATTGCAGCAGGAACCAAAATGGGGACAAAGAGGCTAAATATCCCTCGCCACAGTAGGTGTGAGGAATATGGGGAAGCCTGGGTGATGTCTACTAAAAGAAAAAAATTTAAAAAAAATACAAGTCTCAGTTTCCAAATCACTCATGTTGGACATATTTATGTTTTTAAATTCTTGAGAGAAGATTATGGAGGAGAAAATAAATGTAGTGCTTTCCATTCATGACCTTACAGTTGTCACAAGACCCTGTTTTCTGTGTCTCATCTCAAGCTAGCAGGGTGTTTGCTCTGAGCTGACTTGTGTTACCTTTTCACATAGAAACTTCCAGCCAGAATGGTTTGGTTGCTTCCAAAAGATGAAGAGGGAAGAAAACATGTGGGTGGTTTGCCCTTGGTAGCATCTTCTTGGCACCTTTTCTCTGAGGAGCTGTAGAACTTCTGTTTTTAGTGGCTCAGAGGCTGGCAGGGTTTCCTTCTGGCAGGGATGTGCTTTTTGCCATCTTCTTGTCAATCCACCCACGTTGGCCAAGCTCTGTTCCTTGCAGGCAGGAATATAGAGATTGAGACCCAGAACTGCTGAGTTGCCTTGAACTTCTCACATAGTGCTGATGCTTCATCCCATGGCTGGGAAGGACTTTTCCATCATCACAGAAATGTTGAAACTGAAACTTTTGGAGCCTTCTAAGTTCAATGTCGTAGAAGTCCACTGGAAAAATGAACCTTGTGAATCTTGTAACTCCTTCATAAGAGTTGCAAAAGGAGCAGAACTGTTTCAGTTGCAAAGCAGCTAACATTTGCAAATAAAGCTGAAAACAAAATAATCTACAAAGAAATGTTTGCAGACCAGATGAAGAACCTCAGAAAACCTTTCTTTGCATTTTCTTGAAAGCAGCAGGTGATACAACTACAACACTGAAGAAATAGTGGATGTTCCTTCACAAGGTCTAGCATTACCATGAATAATTTTTGGTGGTTTGTTGAGACTGAGGGTACTAGCAAAACCACTAGGTATATTTCCTATCTGAGAGGAGAATGTTACATGCCTTTTGGAGAAGGTACCTGAGGAACACGTGGAGTTCTGACTGTTCCTGAACTGAAGCAGCAATTAATGCCTTTGCAGTCCTGGACTGTGCAGAGGCAGTAATCATAGCAAAAAGTGGCTTTGTCAGTCATTTCTCTATCCTATTAAAGCATAGATAATGTAAATAGTATTTTCTCCAGATCACACAGTGCTGCAGGGCTTTGGGTTTAATGCATTTAACAGCTAAACAGGCAAGTAAAAAAAAACAAGCAAAAAAACCCCCAAAAAAACAAAACACAAACCAAAACCAAAAAACCCCACCAAAAAAACCCAAACACCACCTCCCTGACCCCAAAACCTTAAAAGAAGTTTTTTATAATAAATAGCTAAATATATCACTGCTGTCTTCAAATAAATATTAACCTCTGACATGTAGGAAGCATGGACCGTGGGCTCCTGCTGTCAGGCAGCCCAACTGCCCACCCAGCAGACCCAAAAGGATCAAGGTGTGCCTGCCTTCACCATCCGTGCTCACAGATCTGTTACCTGTGCTCCATGCCACACTGAGCGAGCCGGCTCACCCTGCCCAGCACCAGGGTTGCTCTGCTCCTGTTTGGGAAGGCAATTGTGATAATTGATTTAATTCTGTGAAGTGCTGAGCATCTGCTGCTCCCACTTGGAAGGTTGCAATTGTCTTCACTGCAACATAATTTTGTTTAATTTTGTTCCCTACTGCTCTGGTGTGTGTTCCATATCAGGAGCAGTGTGCCTGGGTCAGCACCAGTGTGGGCAGCAGGACCAGGGAAGTTCTCTTACCCCTGTGCTGGGCACTGTTGAGGGGGCACCTCGAGTGCTGGGTTCAGTGTTGGGCCCCTCACTCCAAGAAGGACATGGAGGTGCTGGAGCGTGTCCAGAGAAGGGCAACGGAACTGGAGAAGGGTCTGGAGCACAAGTGTGATGAGTTCCCAGCTGAGGGAACTGGGGTTGTTGAGCCTGGAGAAAAGGAGGCTGAGGGGAGACCTTCTGGCTCTGTCCAACTCCCTGAAAGGAGGGTGGAGAGAGGTGGGGGTGGGTCTGTTCAATCAAGGAAAAAGTGACAGGACAAGAGGAAATGGCCTCAAGTTGTGCCCAGGGCAATTGAGATGGGATGTGAGGAAGAATTTCTTTGCTGAAAGGGTTCTGAGGCATTGGAAGGGGTTGCCCAGGGCAGTGGTGGAGTCCCCATCCCTGGAGGGATTTAAAAGACATGTAGATGAGGTGCTGAGGGACATGTTTGAGTCAGGGACTTGTCAGTGTTGGGCTCCTTATTGGACCTGATGATCTTAAAGGTCTTTTCCAATCGAGGCAGTTCTGTGATTCTGTCTTGTATGACCCAAGGTGTGTGTCCAGTTATGGGATCAGAAGATTTGCCCAGTTTGCTGCTTGATCTGACCAAATATCCCCAAATGCCACACAATTAGCCCATAAATTGGAGAAAGCAGGAGTCTCAGACTTTACCTACAGTATGCTGATTAACTGCTGCATTGATAACAGCAACATATAGCCCTTGTGAAGTGCAGCACTCCAAGTTTGCATTGGAACTGCTGTGTCAATCAGCATTACTGCAGGACATGCTGATGGGGCTTCTCTCCTGGGATTTCAGCAGTTAATCATTATCATAAGACAGCCCAGCAAGATTTCTCTTTTACTAAGATAAAAGGGAAAAATAAATACTAGGAATAGTAGTCAGCATTTCTGAGAATAGCTGATGATGCTCTGTAATCCTTGAATAAAAGAAAAACTTTCCCAGCTGTTGAAGTCACCTGGGGTTAAGTAGGAGAAGTCTTTTCTTGTATGCTGTGCCATACGTGCTACTGAAGCATAATAAATAAGGACATAAAGATTGCAACCCCATGCTGATGTCTCTTCCTTACAACTCAGTACAAACTGAACAGAGACTGAGGGATGTGAGAGAGTTCTGTATTGGGATGAGGAACTTCTCTGGTTTTTAGAGACAGCTTGGAAAGTGGTGTAAGCCTGAAGTCTTTCATATGCCAAAGAAGAAGTTGCAGTCTGGACAGGATGAAGGGAAGAGCAGCCCTATGATCTTGAGTAGATGAAACAATCATATGTAGTCACAAGCTGAGCAGCAGCTCTGAGAGTTGAAGGCAAAGCAGATGTTGCAGGTGTTACATTACCACCAGCGCTCTCTGAAGGTCCAGGTTTGTCTCTGTCTACAGATACTGAATTTTCCCCCCTTGTAGCCAAAACAGTGCTTTTTGCTAGAGAACTGAATGTACATTTGTGGAAGTGACAGTAAGAGCAGCCTGGGACAACGAGCCTGGGCGTGAAGAAGAGAGTGCAAGAAAAGGGACAGGAGAGTCCAAGAGTGGAAGATGCATATGGGTAATATTGTTATTCTGACCTGGTAGAGAGCTGTGGAATGAGTATGGAGGGTTGTTGGGTAATGTGTATGGTGATAATTAGCATAAGACTCTATTGGGAAGCCAGTTGTTCAGATTTCAGGGTAGAAGTGTGTGAACTGGATTTTAAATATAAGTTTGTGTTGAACAAAGAGAACAAAGAGTGAAGTTTTATTGAATAACTGCTCATTTAATGAGCACCGTCGCTCCTGAGACTGAGCATCCAGGGGTTCTGTGGAAGGAATGACATACAACTGTGTGTCTACAGATTTCTTATCATACACTATAACATAATTATATATGTACTTACATAATGTAAATGCACTCACATGTATATGCAGATAGAGAGGTTAAATTAAGACTATAGCCACAGGCTCTGACCACCCACATTCACATGGGAAATATTTGTTCAGTTTTGTGAGGGAAGAGTTGTGTTTGCACCAAGTGTGATGAGTTGACACGGAGGCTGCAAACTCCGGCTCCCCTGTACCACTCTCCAGTGGGATTCCCTGGGACCAACCCAGTCTGTTGGAGGTGTGGGGAAGAGTGAGGGAGCTCCCAAGTAACTTCTGACAAAACAAGAAGAAATGGCCTCAAATTGTGCCAGGGGAGGTTCAGATTTGATATCAGGAAAAATTTATTCACTGAAAGGGTTCTGAGGCATTGGAAGAGGTTGCCCAGGGAGCGGTGGAGTCCCCATCCCTGGAGGGATTTAAAAGCCGGGTAGATGAGGTGCTCAGAGATCTGGTTTAGCAGTGGACAGGTACGGTTGGACTGGATGATCTCAAAGGTCTTTTCCAACCAAATGATTCTATGATTCTATGAACTATATAGACAACGTAATTCCTAATTATTTTTTTAAGCTCTGCATAGCAGCCTTAACATTCTTGTAATGCAACATTTGGGGTATGATGTGGACATCGATGACATTTTCACTGCTGCCAACACTGGTAGAGATGGAAATTGAATGCAGGGGGCTGCTCTTCCTTATGTGTCCTAGATGTAGGGTAGTGAGCTCTTAACCTTCTTGGAGTTGTTCTGCTACACTTAAAGTTATCTTGGTTTTCTTTACTCATTCTGTTTGTTAGGTTTTCATTTCAGCACTGAACTACACCAGTATGGCTTATGTTTACTGTTAAAAAAAAAGATAAAAATCTGTAGAGAGGTGTCAGGAGAGTAAATGGGAGCATAAGTTTTGCATTTCAAAAGATGAGGAGATCAGCAGGGATGTCCCCCTGGTCTTGCATCATGTTGAATTATTTCCTTTTTACTCTGTCCATTACAGAAGCACAAGTACTGGCTTGTGTGAATCCAGATCCATTCTCTCTCTCCTTTTTTTATGGCTTTTCAGTATTCTCAGTCATGTTTTTCTACGCAGAAATCTGTTGCTTATGTCAAATGGGTCATGTTTTGCTGAGATACAAGTAGCAGAATTGTGCAGGCTTAACCTTTGAAGCAACTTTAGCTCTTAAGCATAATCACAGAGTGATGTGTGACAAAACATCCATGAAAAGACGAGCAGCGCCCCGTGTTTTCAGATTTCTGAGCTAGAGTTTATACAAGAAAAAGAAAAAAAAAAAAAAGAAATGGGAACTTGGCTTAAAAAAAGGCTATTTTGCATTTTCAGAAGGATATTTTGCATTTTCAGCTTGTCCAGATGGATTCTTTGGGCTTGACTGCCACCAGGTGTGCAAGTGCAAGAATGCTGCTGGCTGCGACCACGTCCTGGGCACATGCCACTGCCTGCCTGGCTGGCTGGGAGAGACCTGTGAGCAGCGTACGTATGGGTTCCACCCCCCAACCCTCTTCTCAGATCCCTTCAGCACTAACATGAGTTTCTCCTGGGAATGTAGGGTGACCTACTAGGGTACAATTTTAGATAGGTCACGTTCCTTTCCAAAGATGCCAAAAAAGGGAATGACTTTTGGAAGCTGTGTAAATAATCAAATTCTTCTTTTTTTAATTTTTTTTTATTATTTTTAACTGTGGTTGGCACTTGTCAAACATGATAAGCATCAGTCTTTAAATAGCAGAGCTGTCTCCTACCAGATGACAAATCTCTGCTTTTTATTTTTGTGCGACAGTAAGAGATGAAATGTTGTATCTCTGTGTCTGGTGTATCTCAGCTGAGTATCAATTATAAAGTGACAGATTACAAATGCACAAAGTGGAAAAATCAGAGCTGGGACTGTTTTGCTATTTCAGCATGAGAAAATATTTTTTTAATTGATTCTTAGAGAAATTATTTGTTTTTTAAAAAAGTCAGCTCCCTAGATTTTTAGAAGTATAATTATCCCACAATCTTTGAACTAATAAGGGGGGATTTTGTATGTTTGTGTGTATGCATATATCAAATTGACTCTTCTGAGAAATTGTTCACAAAGTTTCATGGGAATTTAAATTATTTTCTTTAGCTACATGGCATTACATATGGAGATCACTGAGCTCACTTGCAAAATTTAACAAATATGTTGTCTTTAAAGATTGTCAGGTTTTAGCTTCTCAGCTTTCTAGTTTGGCCTTAGGATGATGTCATGGTCTATACTTCCTTTTGAAAATAGGACTGCTGTCTGCAGGACTGTGCTGTTGAGCTGGGGTCCAAAGCAGCACTCTACAAGGAGCCAACTTTTCATTGTTAGTGAACGCTTTCCTAAGATGACTTTAAGCCATAGATTGTAGATTTCTGCAACAGAAAATCAGTTTAATTTAGAAAATAGAGAGAAAGGGTACTTGTATTGAAACAATCTTATTCCTTAGATGTGCACCATGATATAAGCAGCACAATTTGAAGGCTGTGCTTGCTCTTAATAAAATATTTCTGTTGTTTGCCCCCCACCACACAGCCTGTCTTCTGAAAGGGCTTCTACCACCAAATCCTCTGCCCTTTTGGTTTGCAAACCAGTCAGTGCTGGTGAATCTTTCCACTTTTTAGATATTTCTGCAAATACCCCACAGTTGCAGTTCTTTTTGCCTTCTCGTGGCCCCCGCCATGAGAACACTTGGCTCTCCATCTCCCACTGCCTGAAGGTGGTGGTGGTGGTAATACACCCCTGGGCATGAAGGGTAATGAGGTGATGGTGAAATAAATGCAGAGCCAGAGCCATATAGCCATAGCACAGAGCAGGAAAGGTGCTGCTGAACAGGTACGATGTTTGGTTCTTGGTGGCAACCCACTTTTACTGCCCTTCAGCCAAGACATGGCATTAGCAATGTGTCACCTTGACCCTTCGCCACTCTTCAGACTGCATTAGGGATGGGAAGCTTCGTTCCTGCATCTTTCATTAAATTCAATTAAGAAATGGAGCTCTCTGTCAATGGCCCCCCTCTACTCACATGAGAAACTATTTATTCTCTTGTCCTGCAACCATGAGAGCTTTATGCCGGGTTGATTTATTCCTCACACTGGTGAAGATGCCAAAGCCTTCGAGGTCTCCTTTACCTGTAAGGAAAACAGCAAAGTTATTAATGGTGCAAAGAGGAACCTGCTTTTCTCTTGGCCAAATGATGAATCTTCATTTTTATTTTAAGACTGGACCTTGGCCACACCGATCCAAAGCTGCTCGGAGTAAGGTGACCACAGGTCGGAGTCACCAGCTCACACCTCCCGGTCCTTGTTGGGTGTTTAATATTCACCTTGCCGGTTCCTGGGACTTGCAAGCTCTAGCAGCTGGAAGGACAGCACTCGTGTTCGAGTAATCAGATTGCAGGCAATGTGCTGGAGGATATTGAGGAATAATTTTGACATCATGGGATTTGAATTGATCTTAAGTTGGCCATGCAGTGGGTTTTATACACTGCTATCTAATTTGGGGCGATACGGACTGTAATGCCTTTTGTTGAAGCTGGCTAACACTTGCCTTTGCAGGACTGTGTTTTTCAGTTGCTTGTAAATGAATTATATTAGTCTGGGATGAAATCTGCCAAGCAAGTTCTGCCTCAGTTTAAAAGTGTTTGGTAATTTTTTTACTTTGGGGTGTTTTGTTTTTTTTTCTTCAGTGTCTGCCTAAGATATTTTAGGTTTCCAAGAAAGAGGTTTAGGAAAGGTCTATTGCCTATGTTTAAAATAAATTAAACTGTTTTGTAGAGTGTCATGATGCCTCGGCAATATAGAAGTGAGGACCTGACATTTGGCATGTCTTTGTGTCAGAGAGGTAACCTCCTTCCTTTCTGTATACAAACTTGTCCAAATTTTGCAGTTTCGAGAAACAAACAAACAAAACAAACCACCAGAAAAAAAAAATCTCATGTTTTGTATGACTGTAGAAGCTGAACGCAATTCCATAACTGCATTTGGTTATAACAATGGCAATGGTTATAAAGTGGATTCGTTTAGATTTTAACTAATGGTTATTAACTGGATGAGAGTAGATTGAGATGAGATCTTAAGAAATTCTTTGTTGTGAGGGTGGTGAGACACTGGCCCAGGTTGCCCAGAGAAGCTGTGGCTGCTCCTCCCTGGAAGTGTTTAAGGCCAGGTTGGATGGGGCTTTGAGCAACCTGGTCTAGTGGAAGGTGTCCCCGCTGATGGCAGGGGGGTTGGAACTGGATGAGCTTTAAGGTCCCTTCCAACCTAAACCATTCCATGTTTCTATGATTTTGCCCTGATTCTGTTAGTACTAAAACCACCTCTTTCTGGAGCTGTTGGGGCTCAGCAGGATCTTCACAGAGGCAGTTCCTTGTGGTAAAATACCACACTGATTTGCAAAATAAATTAGTTCAGAGGGGTTGTCTCTGCTCAGGGGCGCTGATAACCAGGGGTTTGACATTTCCTAGTGTAGGAGCACTTCACTTTGCCAATTCCCTCTTCTTTTAAAGCTGATCTTAATTCTGGGGAGAATAGTCCACGAGCGCTGCATGAAATCAAAGCTTCTTGAGTCTTAGTGCCCATCATTTCCCTGTGCTCCCCAACACTTTCGCTGGCTGTTGACTTGCAGTCTGAATGTTTTCATCTCCAGTTTCATGTGTTCCTTACTCTACATGCAAAAAGGTATTTTTAAAGACTGCAAATTAATAATCCCTCCTCTTACAGAGGAAAGGCACCAAGAGGAAAATTCGGAAGCAGGAAGAAGTCTAATAATTTAAACCTTTCTATTGCTTCTTTCCTTTGCACTCATCATGAAGAAAGGAGAAAAGTCCTACGGTCATTTGTACATTCAGTTGTGGAACTTCATAAAATAGCTTAAATATATCACTTGTTACCTTATTCTTCAGAAAAGTACTTTAATAACCAGGCTTGTCCTACAGAGAAGCTAAAAAAAAAGTTTATATCCACCCAATAGAATAATAAAATTTTCTTCTCCAAAAAGTTCTGCTTTCTTACCAGAATATTAACTGGAAAACTGTTTTGTCTTCTCAGTAAGCATAGCAAGAGCTTTGCACATATACTCCAAAAACCTCACACGAACTACTAGTAACCAGTCAGGGGACTTGGTTATGAGCTGGTTTTTCCTTTGGCTTAGTTATGATATAGTTCTGGTCTGTATTGTGGAAATATTTAGTTCTGCTCCCAAAACTGAGCCAGAGCTCTGTAAGACGGGCTGAACCTTTAACTTGGCAACCAAGCCTCATTTGCAGAACAAACTTTTAACTGTGATGGGACTAAGCTCCTGCACTTTCTTGTGATTTCAGTGTGGATGGGGTCCAAGCGATGACAAAAATGTAGACTGTTGAAAAGTCCTGGGAGAAATGATGTCTGTGAGAACCATGTCAGGGAGCTGAAAGTCCTCAGATGGGAAGAAAAGGGCTGAGAATGGGTCAGATACTGTCAACCAAGTTCACCCCTGAGATCAAGATGGTCTCACTCCTCCCTTCAGTCCCTAGGGATGTGTCCTTCTGCAGCACTGCATCTTGTTCTGCACACCAACACCCTCAAAGGCATAGAGCTTTTCGTAAAGTCATCATTTGGGGCTGATGCTGGGAGATGTCACATTCAGCAAGTTGAGGACACTCTTCTGGATCAGGGATCAGAGCCTTTTCTTCCTCTCCGATGGTGCCAGCAGTGCTGCAGGGATGAGAGGCTCTGACAGCTTCGTACAAGTGAAGGAGAACCTGTGCAAGGCAGGCACAGAAACCGTGCAGGGAGACTATCCAGCTTCATCAACTCAGTTAGTATTTTTGGGTTGATATCTGAAGAAAACTGTCTGTTTTCTCCATTTAAAGTTATCCAAATCTCCAGTGCAGTGGAGACAGGAATTTTATCACCGCTGTTTTTCGTAGGCAGCAGCAGCACTGAAAACAGCTGCAGCAAGCGTACATTGGTGAGATGGCTGCGTTAAGTTTTCACCTGGGAGCCAGCTGCTTAACCAAATACATTGAAAATATCACCCCTCTCTAACCAAAGAATGAGACTCTGGGTGAACAGAGGCATCCAGCTGTGAAAAATGAACACTGAAAACAATGCAGTTGTCAGTTCTCTTACCAGGATGCAAATAAATACCCGGGCTGTCAAGCTGGTGGTTCTGCTGGACCATTAGTTTAGCACAAAGACATTCCGCAGGGCAGGGGATGACAGCTGATCCATCACCCCACTGATCCTGCCCTTCGATAAAAACCTCTTCAGAACATGCTCTGATATGTATTTTTAAGCCACATTATTTAGTGTCAGGCATGGTTAATACATGGACTCAGGCACCCTCATGATGTGAAAAGTGTGTCAGGAGCCAGTTTCAAACTGATTTCTCTGGCGTTGGGTTGTGTCTCTGGTTGGCTCCATGCAATCAATGCCTTCTTTGATGCTTCTTGATGGTGTTTTAGGTTGTGTCTCAGGTTGGCTCCGTGCAATGCCTTCTTTGATGATTCTTGGTGGGGTTTTGGGTTGTGTCTCAGGTTGGCTCCATGCAATCAATGCCTTTTTTGATACTTCTTGATAGGGGTTTATGGACTTCTTTCATTGCAGCCTGCCAGGGGGACAGCTACGGGCCAGACTGCAGCCACTCTTGTCACTGTCACAATGGAGCACTCTGTCACCATGTAACTGGGACGTGCCTTTGTAGCCCGGGCTGGAAAGGAGCCACCTGCCAAGAAGGTACAGTCTGAAATTCACTCCTCTGGGAGAGGACTGTAGGAGGGAACAGTAAAACTTCTGCTCAGAGGGCTTTGTTGGTGTATTAATTATCAGCTCATTGCCCTGTGTTGTTATTGGTTTTGTATCCACACAATAATGTGGATCAGTCCATTAAATAATGTGATGCCCTATTGCAGGTGCTTAGTGTACTTGAGTCAGAGGGGCCTGAAACAGTCATAAACTGGAAAGAGAGCCGGTTTTAAAGGCTGATTAAGGGAGAAAAGGTCCATAAAACTCCCATTTATGACACTGAAACAAAACTCTCTTCTTTTCTATGATCTGCTTTACCATCCCGTGCACCCACCTGATCCACATCATTACCATGCACTGCTCCAGACATAGGCTAAATCCAGAACATGTGAAAGGCATTGGGACTTCCAGCCTCGGCAATTAGACCGATACGTGTGACTCAAACACAAACCCAACTCCAAGAAGTCTTAAGAAAAGAAGCTGACAAAGAAAGGCTGCCCTGGGGATTATGTTTCACCTCCTAATGGCCTGCATCCAAGCCACTAGGAAAAGTCTGTCCATCCTTGTTGCAGCAGGTTCTTTTTTCAGTGCCACCCCTGCCAGTACCTGGCTCTGTAAGCAGTGCCACAGAGCTGGGGATGTGGCTGTGGATGCTCCAGGGTGAGCTGGGCTTTGGAGTCAGCACTTCCACCCAAACCACAGCTGCCCTTCAGCATAACGAGAGGATGGGTAGGGAACCGTTAGGGGCAGAGGAAGATATAAATGAAGTGAGTCCCCCTTTAAAACCTAATATGAAATACTCTTTCCATGAAGGAATAAAAAGTTGTGAAGGCAGGAAACCGTTCTTGATGACATGTATGACATGACCTAAAATTTTCTGTTTGGCATAAAGGCCTCAAATGCAAAACCAAAGCAACAGTTGAAAGAGCTGTTGTCAAATATGAAGGCATTTTCAAACATACCCTTTTTCTTTAACAATACATTCAGGGGTTTCTTTTCTCTTTGAAAGTAGGGAGATGGAATAAGTGTGTGAGGATGGGTGAACCATCCTCTGATGACTGTGCTTTTGCTCCTGTTAGCATGTTAAAAAGGTGCCACTCTGGCACACAATAGAGGTGTGTATTTTTTATGCCAAAAACATTAAGGTCTATCCATAGGATTTGGTTGTCACAATGAGAATTAATAAACTTGCTTACCTAAAATTAGGTAAACTGTGAAGTGTCATCATCCAGCTGTGGGCAGCAGGATCAATTAGAAAAGGAGTTGTGATTTTTAAGAGGACTGAACGAAGAAATTCTGGAAACAGGGAAATGAGTAACTCCCCTTCTTGGTGTTGAGAAATCTGGTAGGAACCAAGAGATGTTTTTCGTAGGTGTGAAGAGAAAATCTTGAGGTCCTTTGGTGGGTCATAGCTAATTCCCTTCATCACCTGTTTTGTTCCCTGGTGAGTTTTACACTGGTCTGTGTAATTCCTTATCAGTCGTGGCCCCATTTTTACTCAGTTGTATCTCCCACAATATCTCCACAATCACCAGGGCAAGAGGGGGTGTAATCTGGGAAAGGTTGTGTTTAACCCACATCTCTCTCCTGCCTTTTGTCCTACCTCCTCTTTGCAGCCTGTCCTCCTGGATGGTATGGTGCAAACTGCCTCCAGCGCTGCATCTGCCATGGCCAGGCGACGTGTGACCGGGTGACAGGCGAGTGCCGATGTCCCCAGGGTTGGATGGGGATAGCATGTGAGCTGGGTGAGTCTCATCATGTCCTCCATTCCTCCAGCACCTTATTTCAGTTGTTCTGCAAGGAAATTCAGTTCTGGTGAGGTCTGGTTTGAGATAGCCCAGAAAAAAAGAGAGTTGGGGGGCAGAGGGCTGGAGAGCACCAGGCATAGAGAGGTTGAAAAATCTGGGGTTTAGTCAGAAACGAGAAGACTGAGGGGAGATATGGTATTGGCACTGGAACCTATCATGGTGCTAGAAACTTGCTGGACAAAGGAGAGGACTAAGCTATTCTCTGTCCCTTGGGAAAGATAGGTAATGAACTCAATTTGTGGAGAAAAAAAAATAATAAAAGTCTTCTAAGAGGGAAATGAAGTATTTCTAGAGAATTTTGTCAAGGGAGACTTCAAGATCTCCCTCACTGAAGTTTTTTAGGACCAGCTTAGGTGGCTTATCATATTTCAGAATCATAAACGTGTTCTTTCTGGAATCCCTCCAGCCTGGTCCCCCATCAATCTCCCCCCATCTCATTCCAGAGTGTGGGGACGGCAGGTACAGAGAGGGCTGTGAGCAGAACTGTAGCTGCCACCATGGGGTTTGTGACCAGCACTCAGGGAAATGCATCTGCGATGCCGGCTGGACTGGGGACCGCTGTGATGTTGGTAAGAGCAGTTCCTTCTGTAGATGCTTTATTTTAACACTTTCTTCTGAAACCAGCCATTTCTGACTCCACAATATGAAGTCTGTTTCTATTTTGTATCTTAATTTTCCAGTATTCTGTATTCCAGTAAGAGGTAATGCTGGTGTGAGTGCTCACCGTGTGTCTCGGGAGCTCTGCAGGCAGGTCTCTGCCCAACCACAAATACACGTCCTTGTCCAAATCATTTTATCTCCTCCTACTTCTGTTCCCTGCCTGCCCAGGTGTTTCTCTACCTTATGGGAACAAGAAGAACATAGGAAAGGGAGAGTTGTAAGGAGAGTTTGTCAGATCAGCCACGTGCTCCTGCATCTCTAAGTCATTGAGGGGAACTCAGCAAACTGGCCTGTTGTGGTTCAGACTCCACCTACCTTGCGTGTGGTCCAGATTGCTCAGATTTGACATAGCTGTCTGGCATGTTTAGAACCATGTAAATCCCTGGAACAGAAATCTTATAAGGAGTAGGTATCAGATGACTTGAAATGTGCCTCCAGCTCAGCCACTGACATGCTGTGACTTTTGCAAGCCTCAAGTAATTTTCTGATGTCTCCTGAGGTGCTGAGGACTCGCAAAACCTCAGCCACCAGTGTAAAGCCTTTACAGTGCCCACCTTCCTTTTCTTTGGGCCTCGTTTTCTCTTTGGTCACTTTGCAGAGACCTGTGAGGTGGGAAGCAGTACCTGGACACAGTGTATTTTCACTGTTCAAACAGCTGTCCCTCTGTCTATGCGTAATTGTCTACAAGTGAATGGCATCACCCTCTCTATAGACACCATCTGGATTTGTACTCTAGACTATAACGAAGTCCTTGCTAACTTTCATGTGTGGATTCATTAATAGCCAATGCTAAATGCTTTTAATATTTTTAATATATTCTCTTTCAATGATATATTCTGGGCATGCAGTCTTCTAAATATCCATCACCATGTGCATGAAGAACAATCTTGGCTCGTTTGTCAATGACAGATGCTTTCCGTGCAGCAGGAAGAACTGTTGCTCTCTCTGCTTCTCCTCGCAGTCTGCCCGCTGGGATTTTTTGGCAAGCGGTGTGAGGAGCGATGTGACTGCGTACATGCCTTGTCCTGCCACCATCAAACTGGAGCCTGTCACTGTGAGAAGGGATGGCGAGGGAGGCACTGTGACAAACGTGAGTGTGACAAACACCTTTATGGAGGAGAGTTCAGGTTGGGACATACGTTTCCCTGGAGGTATTTAAAAGATGGGTAGATGAGGTGCTCAGAGATATCATTTAGTAGAGGACAGGTGTGGTTGGACTTGATGGTCTCAAAGGTCTTTTCCAACCAAACGATTCCGTGATTCCTCCCAAATCTGGAGCTGGTGACAGGATCCTTTCACTCCCACATTGCTCCATGGGGTTGTTCTGGGAGTGTTCACAGGGATGGCTGCAGCAGATCTGTTGTGGGGTGGTAGCTTTGCATCGTCCTGCCTTCCCCCTGACCTAACAAGCATCGGTTGACCCGTTGCAGCTTGCTTACCTGGCCGCTACGGCATGAGCTGTGCCCGGCGGTGCCGGTGTCCCCCGGGCACCCCCTGCCATCACCTGACGGGCGAGTGTGGCTGTCCTCCAGGATTCACCGGCTATGGCTGTGAGAAAAGTAAGTTTGTTATAAGAATGCAAATATTTGCTTTGTAAATTAATTAAGAAATGAATTTCTTAACTAAAAACCTGATGGTATAATGGCTGAAGGAGGAGACCACAGCCTCACATCAGCGAAGGTGGCCAAGGGCTGCTTGTCACTCACCGATATGGTTTGTGCCTGACACAGTTTGGACTGGGGGGATTTGCCCTCTCAGGTTGGCAGCTCTTGGGCTGGCAGGGAGCAGCTGAGGGCTAAACTGGATCTAAATAGATTGAGGAGGTGCCAGCGGAGCCCAGCTCCTGCCCGTAGCCATTGCTGTGCCATGGGTGAAGCACCAGTTCTGCTTTCTGGTGGCCTTGTCCCCATGAGGGACCATCCATTCCTGCAGTCAGAGCTCATAGAAATGTCATTATCTGGTTTTAATTCAGTGTTGAGTTTGGCTGTCTGGAGTTGTCTTTGAAAGCAGGCTCATTTTGTGACCCCAGCTGCATAATTTTGGCTTTGTTCTTCCTTACCTTTTGCCTGAGCACTGCTTTAGCAAAATAGAAAAACAACTCCTCCACTAAAGGACTCTAAATCCTGACCCACAACCAGGGCAACTTAATGGAAGTGAGATGAAAAAATTAGACCTGGAAAGTCCATAACCTGTAGGCAACGTGGCCATCAACAGGCAAAACAAAACCTGTAAAGTTGTTGGTGCTGGAGCAGCTTTGCATGTTTAAAGTCCCTGCAAATGGTAGAATGTCTTTATCCACCCACCTGGTCCCCTGGGAATTATACTGTTATTTTAGTCAATTTTACCTGACATTTCCCTATGATTTTCTCTAGTGATAAGAAAATTGTATCTGGCCCTTGACAGTTGGGCATAAATTGACTGAACGAAATGAAATCAAGCAGTGAAGTAACCCTCAAGTAAATGTAATAAATCCAAAGTCCCA
>NW_010338257.1:99068-105179 GCF_000700745.2 Antrostomus carolinensis
ATAAATTTGAGCTTGCTCTTTGTTTGAGTGCTATATTTACCAAGACAAATTTAATTTATTGGTTTACATTTCCTCTTCCCCAAGCTTGTCCACCAGGCACGTATGGTAAGAACTGTAACCGAGTATGTCAGTGCTCTGCTGAGAATGAGGAATGTCACCCAGTGACTGGCGACTGTGCGTGCCACCCGGGCTACTACGGGCCCCGCTGTGACCTCCGTGAGTATCTTTATGGTGGGGCCCACTTGTTGAGTTACACAGAAGCATGTGCTGGTGCTTTGAGTTCCTCTGTGTCAGTACCTCCAGCGTTCACTGAGATAAAGTAAGCATAGGTTGAGATACTGTACATTAATAAAACCACCTATGTTATTGCAAGGGATTAATTAAAAAGAAATAAAAATAACTCATTTTCTAGCTAAATTCTTTCCAATTTCATGCCACGCTGAAGAGTACCAATATCATTCTCTACCCTTACACCTCTCATCTTCAGCTACACCTGAATGTTGTGTGACTCTTACATTTCCAGCTACCTAGGCCAAAATACTTCCTGCAATCTCTGCGTGATCAAGTAAGGACAAATGGTTATTAGAAAACAACAGGCTGCAATTGGCAATAAATATCAGTGATTCATAAAGTCACTTCAGTCGTAGGGCCTTCTGAGGAACAGTCACATTAAATAAATTGTTACTCAGGCTTGAAAAATGGTGACTAGTGTAGAGAACAAAGTGCCAATTGGCTCAATGCTCCATCATAAAAAATATTCCCAGATCCACATGCCTCATGCTGGTATTTTAGAACATCTGTTAAGTTGTTCCTGGTGGAATGTGGCGACTGATAAGAAACATACACTAAGGTATCCAAAAAAGGAGACGGTTAATTACCTTTTTATTTACAACTTTAATTTTGTTTTTACTCCACGGCTTGTAATAGTCTCATTTAAAAAAAAAAAAAAAAAAAGGAAAAAAAAAAAGCTGTTGTCTTTCAAGCTCAGTCTTTCTCTCTTCGGCAAACACTGATTTTCCTTTCCTAGGAATCCAGCCTGGCTCTGTTTGGTTTACTCATTTTTTGGGGGTGACAATTTGGATACAAAAGCCAGCTGCGATATTTGCAGCTCTAGTAAGGGTTAGACCTCTGCTTTATTCCTCAGGTAGAAATAGGAATGAGGCTCATTTTAGAGATGGGCATTTGTATTGCCATCATGTCATCACAAGTTATTCTTTAAAATATAAATGTAAATGTAAGGATTGATTTTATCCTCCTTTGAGCATCAGTTCTCACTGTAAGTGAGATTGAAATCCGGCCTTCAACATCTAGACTAGAGCCATCTGGATCCATTATACATTAGATTATAATAAATATTATAGTAGATCAACTATTTAACAGTATCATTTTGAAGGACTTAATCAGGGTTAGCCTATTACTTTTATGTGGTAATCTTTCAGTAGTCATTACCTGTGCCTGTAGTACTAAATCTCTACAGGTTATAGTAAATGTCCTCGAGCTTGCTTAGAACCTTAAGATTTTATTTCAGCATTTTAAAATCTAGAAGATGCATAATTACACTGAAGTTCTGATATAAATTACAGAATGAAAGCTGTGTTTCGGTGCATTTGGAGGGGATTTTACCGCTGACTTCTGTGTAGCTAGGATTAAACCTGTAGCATATGAGATGTGAGCCTTCATGGTGCTGTTTTCTCTTAGGTTTTAAAAATACACAGTATCCTGCACAGCAAATTCTTACTTAATAAATATAGTTTTGTTAAATGTTTACTGGAGAGGTAATGGAATGGTGGATAACCATTGCCTGATAACCGGGGATGGCTAGCGTGACTGTGGTGGAAATACTCCTTGTTCTCACTGTCGTCCCTGCAGTGGGAACTGGGGCTGCTCCAGGATGAAGAAGCTTTCGATATAATATTAAAAACAGTGTAGGGAGCCGCTCCCAAAGACATGAAACGGGCTTTAGTCCAGTCAACATGTGGTTGGATGCTGCTGGAAATCGTTTCTGGCAACCATTGCTATATTTATAGTACTGTGAAAAAAGGTTCAAGAAAGTATCTATAAAAGGTGTAGTTGGCTGGGAAGTCAAATTTCCAGAAGCCAAGAGCAACGAGGCTTTCATGTTCTCAAATTTTGGAGTGAAGAGCTGAAACAGTCTCTTGGCAGGATCCAGAGGAAGCAGACAAACTAGCAATAAGGTTCCCATCAATTGTCCATAACTCGGTGGATGGGCAGATCTACTGGAGTGAAGTTATGAATAAAAAGCAGTAAGTGGTGTTGTAATGGATAAAAAACCCCCATGCTACACCTCTGTGACATTTACTGGGCTGGGTGAACCCTGAGCCAGAAAGATTTCACCAGCTTCACCTTCAAGCTGTAGAAGTGACTTTTTGACAATGCAATTAATACCATGGGTAAGAAAAACCTCAGTGTAAACAGTTGGTATGAAAAGATTTAGGAGCTCTTGGTCATGGCAAACCCACCAAAAGCAGAAGGAAAAAAAAATAAATCAGGAAATGAGTTAGAAATCTGGCTGCCACTCCTGCTGTTCTCAGAAAAACATAAGTCAGATGCAAAGGAAACTGTTAAATTAGAAAATGTCTTTATGAGATAACTGGTGGTCAGAGGCTAACCCTCTCTCTAAAGGCAGAGCCTATTTAAATGGCAGGACATGGTGTAAATTGCCCTAGCTATCTGCGTAGAGGTTCTCCTGCAAAGTGGTAACAGATGAGACGGCCGGGTTAATAATCACATGAACGTTGCAGCTGATGTGTTTGTCCTGCTTGCACTGCTCCCCGTTGAACTGAGGTAAATAAAATGCTGCAAGGGTGAATGAATTGGTAAGGGGGGAAATATTGCATCCTTTTCAGTAATGGAGCAGCTCTTGCTAGTCTTGAGCTGGGAAAAAACTCTGCAAGGTTTGCCAGGGAGAAGCAACATGTTTGGGAGTGTGGGAAACAGAATGAAACAAAAGAAAAAAGCCAAATGATGACTGAAAGGAAAGGGAGGAGGAAAAGAGAAACTCGCTTAGAGTCCAATTAAATCATTGAATCTGGGTGTGTTCTTAACTTCATGTCTTGGTGGAAACGAAATAGATGTTGCAGGGCTCACTCCTTGATGCCAGGGTTTGCACATGAAACAGATTTTCTGTACTGACAGATGGAAGCACTGATGACAAAGTATTCATTGAGAAGAAACCGTGGTTGAGAAGGGCTGGGGAGAGTATCTGTGTGTTATAAAAGTGTGTATCTGTTTAGTTCTGATGATCTGCTATCCTGATTTGAGCAGAAGCCAATTTTCAGTTTTATTTTAAAAGACTTGCCTTTAAAGCTTTCCCATAAGCTCTACCTCTCTATTGAATACTTAAAAAAAATTCAGAGATTTCTTCAGCCACTTAGGCCATGCTTTCATGCCTTCAGAAAAAAGAAGAAAATATATAAAATTATTTATGCATGGATTGTAAGAGATCTGTTGCTTGGAGACGTGTGCAAATATATATTCAACCAGATTTCCAAAGTAGCCATTGGCTTTCCTTTTGCCAGGGAAAAGAAGGAAGGAAGGAAGGAGCAAAGAAATGACCTGTAGAGGCACTAGCGTAACTGTTGAATGGTGATCATGTTGCTCTAAAAGCACCAGCTTCTCCCCCTTCCAGTATACTGGAAAATTAGGAAAACAACCTGCATCTCCAGAGTTCAGTGGTGGGACACTGGAGGCAACCTTGATAGACAGAGGCACATGCCTAGCAGCTCTGCCCTTCTCTTTTCCTCTGTTCTAGTCTCCATCACTCTAAAGAGTATCTTGAAGACATGAACTAAGTGTGGTAGATGCATTCGTGTCTTCCTGATCTTGTGTGCAGCACTCCTTCAACATTAGATGTCCAAAAAGAAACCAGAAATACTTGCTACCAACTGGAAAACCTCTTCATGGGCAGCTCATTGCCATGTAACACTGGCCCAGCAATCCACCCAGGTCTAATGTTTCTTCTGGTTATTACAAAATACAGCTGCTTTGGTTTTTTCCTTGGAGAGTTTAAATTGCATTTAAACCACGTCTCTCCTCCCTCTGTCTTCTGAGAAGGTGTCTTCTGAAATTTCCTGTTATTGTCACGTGCACATTTTCATAGTCTTCCATCCACAGCCCACTAGGTGTGCCAGAGCAATACCAACTCCAGTTTGGAGGGAAAAAAAAAAGGAGGAAAAGAGTAGATTATAGAGGAAGCAAACTTTCTTCAACTTAAACATTTTTAAAACACGAGACCTGCCCTAGTACCCATAACTGGTCAGCTAAAATGATTACTAAAAGGGGCAGAGATGGCTCACAGCTTCTCACCATCTTGGGCAAACCAGGCTGTTGCTGCCCAAAGAAGAAGGACCTGGGTCCCATCTCTCCATCTTTGCCATAAGAGAGGAACAGGGAACAGGTTAATTTGGAACAGAAATCCAAGAGTAAAACCTCCGAATAACTGGACTTACTTTTCTTGCCACCATCAGTTATGAAGAATGGGAGGAGCAGGCAGAGCCAGGAGCAGTTGGACCAGGCTCGATGGCAGCAGTCGGTCTGGATCTCAGGGGTTTGACGTTGCTAGTCAGCACTGCCTGGCAACCCCAAGGGGTGCATTGCCCAAGGCAACCATCTGCTTGTCAATGCCTACTCCTGACCCTCTAGAAGTGAATAGAGTTAGAAAATGAAAATCTAATTTTGGTTGAAAGCAACAAAGTGCTTATGACATGAAATGCAACGGGCCTGGTAGCAACATAGCGTTAATTACTCTTTTGTTCTTTTAAAACAGGGTGTCCAAAAGGTACTTATGGTTCAAACTGCCAAAGTCCCTGTAAATGCATGAACGGTGGCCACTGCGACCCTGCCTCGGGAACTTGTGATTGCGCGCCTGGCTTCATTGGAGCCGACTGCAGTAACAGTAAGCCAATATTCATGTTCTGCTTCTTCAAAAAAAACCCAAACCAGCAGAGAAAATAATCTCCGTAAGAGCTTGTCAGTAGAAAAACAGACAGATCCCAACTACCTCCTCCTTGAATCGTAAATCAGGATTCCAGCTTTGTAAAACATCTCTTGCAAAATATTTTCCCTCTCTTCTGCGTGCATAGAAGCAAAGACACTCATCCCAGGTTTACAACCTGCTTGCCCAAATTTATTTCTAGAGCCAGCTCAGCATGAATTGCTCAAGTTCCTTCTTCCTGTCCAAAATTTCTAAGTTAAGAAATTATCTCAATATTTTGCTTCACACTATGGTGCCATTAATTTCAATAAATGGGAAAAAGATCAAGTTTTATCGTGGCAAAACTGGTAAGGATTTCATGGCAACCCTACTCTTCTCCATTTCAGAGCTAAATTGTGTCTGAATTTCTGTGCTAATTCCAAAGCTATGATCTCTGTGAAGTTTTCTTCAGCTTATTCACAGAATGGCAATGCATTAATGTTCAGTAGCCTATAGTTTTACTCTTCAGCATAGGACAGCATCAAGCTTACGGAAGGAAAGATATCTTTAGCTGGAAGGATGAGCAGCTGATATTTCAGCTGTACACTCACCTTTTTGGTAGGAAACCTACTCAATATTCCATATGTAACCATGGATTATATTTATAACTTCAAGTAAAGTTTCAGAAGAAGAAACAGTCATGCCTTTGGATGGGTTTTGGTTTTATAGTTGTTGCTTTGAAGCACATTAGCTGGAATAAAAATTCAGCCAACTCTACCTATAGGATCCTGCCTATGTTAGATGAGTTGCCAGTTAGAACGAGTCCAGAGGAGGCCACGAGGATGATCCAAGGGCTGGAGCACCTCTGCTGTGAGGACAGGCTGAGAGAGTTGGGGCTATTCAGCCTGGAGAAGAGAAGGCTCCGGGGAGATCTTATAGCGGCCTCCCAGTACCTGAAGGGGCTACAAGAAAGCTGGGGAGGGACTTTTCATAAGGGTGATTAATGACAGAACAAGGGGAAATGGGTTTAAGCTGAAAGAGGGGAGGTTTAGATGAGATATTAGAAAGAAATTCTTTCCTGTGAGGGTGGTGAGACACTGGCCCAGGTTGCCCAGAGAAGCTGTGGCTGCTCCTCCCTGGAATGTGTTCAAGGCCAGGTTGGATGAAGCTTTGAGCAA
>NW_010338257.1:105203-111004 GCF_000700745.2 Antrostomus carolinensis
GGGGGGTTGGAACTGGATAAGCTTTAAGGTCCCTTCCAACCCAAACCATTCTATGATTCTGTGTTAAAAATGAAAACTGGTGTTGGATACCCAGGGTGTTTAACAAAGGTTGTGTTTCCTTCAGCTTGCCCTGCAAACCGATACGGGAAGGACTGCACCCTGTTCTGTGCATGTGGTAAAGGTCAGTGTGACCCACGGACTGGCAAGTGTACCTGTCCTCCCGGCCAAATGGGACCCAGCTGTCAGCAAGGTAACAAAGCGGGACCCAAGGTCATCTTGTCAGTTGGGCACATACTTAAAACAACCAGCAAATAAAACTCTGCGCCAAACATTGTTTATGGCTGTGTTTCCCAACGCCTTAGCTTGATAACATTGCAGTTTGCTCTACTCAGCCCCTGTCCCTCTCCACTCCATCACCCTACCTTTCTCCTACCTCTGTCTCCTGCCCACAGCTCACTGCTTTGCTCCACCACATTGGTACCATCACCCTGGTTTCTCCATTAAGCTGAAGTCACTGCTTGCAGAAACTGGGGTCCAAACAGAACATAGTCATGGGGGAAAGGGTAGTTTGTACCACACAAAGTGAGGAGTGGGAGGGTGCTGTTGATGGATGGGACTAAATTTAGAAGCAAATTGCTTGAGCTGAATGAGTGAAGGGGGAGGATTTGCTGAAGAGGAGGAGTTGAGATGGGACAAAGGGAGGAGAGCAAGAGGAGCAAATGTGGAGTGAAGCCAAATGAGGCAATCTGATGAGACAGAGAGTGTTTGGATGAAACTGCTCATAAGCATGGAGTACAGTGTCCTACAGCCCTTGGGAGACACCGGGCACTTGGGATACTCTGGGGGGAGCACGTGTTGGTATTTATTCCCTGTCACCTTTATCATTTTTGGGGGATGCTAATTTTTTTTTTTTTTCAAACTTTGTTAATTCTCTGTAGTGTGTCCCCAGGGACAATATGGCCCCAACTGCCACCTGACATGTACCTGTCAGAATGGTGGTATCTGTGACCACGTGAATGGCAACTGCACTTGCGGGCTTGGCTGGACAGGAAGATCGTGTGAGAAAGGTAATTTTCTGCTTTGATGATAGTGTACATTCCAGCAGAGATTCACGGTGTCTACAGACCCACAAAGGGGACAGTTTTTCCTTAAGTAGACTCTCTCCCAGTTGCATTTATCTTTGTAGCTTCTCTCACACAGAACTGCTCCTAGTTAGAGCTTTAGCTCTTTCTTCTGGGACAGTTTCCTTGTGACTCCAGCTCTGTAACTCTCATAAATTCCTTTGCACATATTCTTTATTTCTCCTCCTGTCCAACTTTTGTGTTCTTTTGTTCATGGGAACTTTGTTTTGCATCTTCTTTCATGTGCTTCTGTGGTGTCAGGAGAAGCCCACATCTCCCTCCTCTTTTGTTATGTTCTCTCTTGTTATTCTCTTCCCTTTGACACTGGACTGCAGCTGAACTTCCCATGTATTGACATCCCTGCTAGCACAGTTCTGACAACATCTGTCCAAAGCAATTGAGATTGTCCTGCTATCTCGCCCTTACTTCTCCATGACAGCTCTCCCATACACAAGACAAAGCACATTTAAACAGAGTAAAATCAGTTTTCATTCCAGAAACCCTCCTGCCAGCCCAGAGTAGAGTTTTTCCATGTGTTTCTGTCCATCTCCCAAAAGTTATTCTGCATTTCTGTTCCAGTTTATGTCTCCAGAGAAGAGATATTTGTATAACTATGGACTTAAATGTTCAGGAAACCATGAGTTTACTGCTATGATGTCAAATAAATAGTTAGTTCTGAGTTCACATCCAAGACAATGTTGTCATTATATTCTCACTGCCAGGATGCAATCTCCCCAACATCTCCAGGGCTTCCATTTGCAACCTCTCTGTCCCTGATGTCTGTAGAATATTTGCCTTAAACTCTATGCATATCTTGATGAAGAACTGGTCATTGCGGGGAAGTGTCCCTATATAAAACCATCATATAGAAATGACACTTTTTAGCAGAATTCTTCAATGAAATTGTTTCACTTTGCACCTGAGGAGACTCACAGACCTGCTTCATACATGTGTGTATGCAGAGGTGGAGCAGGGATAAAAGACAAGATACTAACTACATGGAGCTACTCACAATGTGAATACCACTGTGGGCAGGCACTAAGAACGTGCAGTTGACCAGTAACTGGCTAACTTCACATAGCATGGGCCACCTGTGTTCCATCTCTATTTATCTGTTCCTTGAAATGTCTGTGACCATCCACAGGCTGCATTTGGGATGCAAAGTGCCAGTAGGGTCATGGAGGTGTCACCACATGGAGCAGTGGATCATGGGTCTATCTTCTAGATGTGCTTAGATAAAACATCTCTGATGTCAAGCACGGGGGTAGACATGCATCCAGCACATAAAGAACTGTGCATTAGAAGGGGTGTATTAGAAGGGGTGTGGTTAGTAGTAGGTCAAGAGAGGTTCTCCTCCCCCTCTACTCTGCCCTGGTGAGGCCATATCTGGAATATTGTGTCCAGTTCTGGGCCCCACAGTTGAAGAAGGACAGGGAACTGCTGGAGAGAGTCCAGCACAGAGCCACCAAGATGATGAAGGGAGTGGAGCATCTCCCTGATGAGGAAAGGCTGAGGGAGCTGGGGCTCTTTAGCTTGGAGAAGAGGAGACTGAGGGGTGACCTCATTAATGTTTACAAATATGTTAAGGGTGAATGTCATGAGATGGAGCCAGGCTCTTCTCAGTGATGCCAAATGATAGGACAAGGGGCAGTGGGTGTGAGCTGGAACACAGGAGGTTCCACTTAAATTTCAGAAGGAACTTCTTTATGGTGAGGGTGACGGAGCCCTGGGACAGGCTGCCCAGGGAGGGTGTGGAGTCTCCTTCTCTGGAGACATTCAAAACCCGCCTGGATGCCTTCCTGTGTGATCTCATGTAGGTTCCTGCTCTGGCAGGAGGATTGGACTGGATGATCTTTTGAGGTCCCTTCCAATCCCTGACATCCTGTGATTCTGTGATTCTGTGATTCTGTGAACTGTGATGTATCACTAGAAAGAGCTTCACTTTTCATCTTTTGACAGAGATAGCCGAGTTATTGGAAATGTGAGTCTTGATTTCAGTGTGGTTTGTGAGCGTGTTTTGACTAGAAATCAAAGACAGCTAATCAGGCAGCCTTTTTCTAGTGATTAGATATAACGTTCTTGGAAGATCTGGTCTGACATTTGCAGAGTTATGAATCTGATTATTTGGACAGCCACACTCATTTAAGTTGGTCTGCCCAGATTCAAATGATGACAGCAGTGAGAAGTTAACTTATGCAGAAATGATGCCTAGGTTAATTATATTGGCACAGTCACTTTTGGATGACTTGGCTTTCAGTAATTTGAGATGTGTTTAGTTCTGTAGAAGCAGATATCTCATTGTACATGGAAAGTCTGTTGCTATGTGTGAAAAAAAGATCCTTTGGGTTTTAATAGGAATTGGAACAGTGTGAACTCTAATGATATCATAGAGGAGGAAAAGCTTCGTGTTTTCTTTCACACTTTCTAAGTGCCTAAAAGAAAATATTGCTGTCAAAATAGGAAAAAAAAAATAGAAGATACCATTTATACCATTTATTATGTGGCTCTACAACAGATGGTGTGGGTTCAACACTGACGATATGAAAAGACAAATTTTGAAAAGTAGACTGTAAAAATTACAAGGAAATTGCTGTTTGAACAGCTATAGAATACAAAAGATTTCTCACAAAAGTGTGTGAATACATCCTTAGCTAGGCAGAAATGCTGTGTCTTCACAAGGAACATTCTCCTCCGCTCTGCAAGTTATTCTATGGGCATCATTTCTCAGCTATACAAACTATCACAGCAGAGCTTTTCTGGGTGAGGTCGCTGATTTTTGTTGTTGTTGTTTTTCTGTTTTTCTGTCCGTGTCCTGCCAGCAGAATGTCTCCCAGGGAAGTACGGGTCTGGCTGCAGCTTGGACTGCTCATGCCAGCACAACAGCACTTGTGACAGATTCACGGGCTGCTGCCTGTGCCCCGAGGGTTACTACGGCCACTCCTGCGAGCACAGTAAGTGGAGGCAGCCCTGGTACCCTGGTTTCTAACAGGAGTGGGATGTGGGGCTTCAGAGTAGTCACATAAACACCTTGCTGGTTCAGTTAAAATTTCTGGGGTGTCCCACATCACCCAGCTGCTTCCTGAGTAACCCTGATGCTGGGGTGGTACAAGTTTAAAAGCACACGACATTACTAGAGTCAATGATCAATGATCAATGCCATTTTTTGTTGACTTCCAGGGAATGTATCTGAGAATACAGAGGATTTTAAAGGGCGGGGGGGGGGGGTATGTTTTTCTTCATCAACCTTCCTCATATGATACTTCATTTTTCAGGGTGTCCCTTTGGATTTTATGGACTAAACTGTCTTCATGCATGTGCCTGTAAAAATGGAGCGAGCTGCGATGCAGTGACAGGACGGTGTGTTTGTCCTTTGGGTTATCAAGGTGTCTTCTGTGAGAAAGGTACTGGTACCCCTCTGATGTAAAGAAAAAAACCAAGCAAGCAAAAACCCAAAATAAAACCCCCAAAACCCTGTGTCATTACTCAAATATTTGTTGAAATCAGTTTCTTGAGCTTTATGAATACCTTGAAACACTAGATTTGGGATTGTTTACCTGTTATGTAGCTGAGAGTTCTCATTTCCTTATAAATTAACTAATCTGGTTCCAATTAATACGGTGAAAGTCCTGGTCTCTGTGATGTCTTGCAGCAATGAGTTCCACATGTCATTTATTAAATGTAAGTTCTTTTTTACTGATTTTAAATTTGCTTCTAAAACTCCAAATAAGATTATTAAATAGGTGCATGTCGGACCTGTTGAGTGTTATGGAGTGGTCTTCTAGAGAGTTCTAATTAAAAATGAAAATAAGTGCCAGTTGCATTTCTGGGACAGATTTACAGATACCTTTGATAGGTTAGATTAGAAGAACCCAATGTAAAGAGAGTTCATATAAATGTTATACCTATTCTGCTATGTTGGATTCTTCATTAAACTTGACATTTACACTAGCTTCAGTGGAGAGTTTATGAGCTTTCCATGGAGACATCCTGGAAAAAACTCTGGCCTAACATACATCTTGCTATTCAGATGTTCCTCTAAAGAGGTGTTCTTGCTGTCAGGCTGTGACAGGGGCTGGTTTGGGGAGAGGTGCCAGCGTCGGTGTGACTGTGGAGATGCTCCTTGTGATCCAGAGACTGGGAAGTGCCTTTGCCCACCTGGGAAGACTGGTGACAAATGTGACATTGGTAAGGGTTATATTTTCTACAGGCTGGACTATGTACAGTTAAACCAATATGACCTGTTGGTCTAAGCGTAACGGTGAAAGGACATTTGCTGGTATTCAAGAACACATTGTTTGTAGCAAATTACTCTTACAGATTGTCAACAGCTTTATCAACAGTCTGTACCTCTTGATTTAATCAATATTTGAATTGATAAACTGATAGGAAAACTGTTTATGGGTCAGCTGTAAAATGTCATTGGCTTTGAGTTTTGGAGAACGTGCTGGTGAAGAATACACCAAGAAGCCTATAATTTTGCAGATATAGTGGGGAAGACTTAAGAGCGTGCAAATGGGCATGAAGGGATCCAGTTACCCTGTGTTTTGTCACAGGCACATTTGTGACCCTTTTCAGACCAGTGCAAATGTCCATCTCTGGGTTTGCTTCCCCAGGAAGCCAGGAAGAATCCCTGTGGATGAGGGTAGTGGAGCTGCAGAAGCTCTGCCTGCCTCTGGGGTT
>NW_010338257.1:111037-131985 GCF_000700745.2 Antrostomus carolinensis
CCTCGTTTGCAGCACAGGCACTTGGGCTGTGTCTTTGAGAAATGGTTTGCCCACGAGAGCAGGATTATTTTGTAACAAGGGTATAAAAATAGGTGAGAAAATTCTCCTGTAGAAAAAAAACAGTCCCACCTCTGTACCCTGATGAACTGGTTGTGGGGTTGGGAAGCAGCAGTGGCAGGCCAGATTCTTGAGTGAGACTCTGATTGCAGTTATGGTGGAGTAAATTTAAGGTAATCACTGAAGTTAAATGAATTGCAGTGGTTTAAACAAGTGTAAGAGAAGATTCATGATCCTAACACTGTGGCAAACAAGATAAAAGGAGTGAACATCCATGTGCTGCTGTTGGAGGTTCACACCAGGAACCATAATCCTCCCGAGCCCCCAAACCACAGTGAGGGAATACGATTTCTCCTTTTGTTCTAGGATAGGGCAGGAAATGGCTTTAAACAGCCTGTCATTAATACAAAGTAATTGCTGGGGAGTTTAAGTGCTAGTGCAACCTGCAAAATGAAAATGGAAAATTATTTCCTTCCCTCCCTGCACTGTCCTGTGGTCAGAAACCAAAGCCACCCAGTCTGCAGGCACTAATCTGACGGGGACACCAGCCACCCCCACAGCCAGCATGGCACTGGGCATCCAGAGACCTTTCCAGCAACATTTTAAGTAGAAGTAGAACGCAAGGGGGAAGCTCAGCACCAAAAATGTGAACTGCATTGCAAACTTTAGGAGTCATTTTTATTTTTCTTAAATCAGCGAGTGTAGACCCCGTCCATGAAAAGCTGTTATGGGGCAGGTTTTATTTGCATTTTTATTTTCAATTAGGCTCAGTTCATCTGTGTATAACTGCGAGCAGCTGTGACTGTGCAGCAGCCATAAAGATAAAAGGCCTGATTTTAATTTGAACTCTGGTAAAGCACCCATTAAACAGGCAAAATGTTAATTAAAAAAAAAAAAAAATAGAAAAAAAAAAAGAGAGAGAATATAACAGACTTTTATGGGCGCTCTTTTTCTGTAGTGAATTAACATTGCAGACTTTCAAACAGATGTCTTAAATACACATTGTTATTAACATGAAAATGTGGTATTACATAAATTAAAATCAGGTCCAGAGGTGTTCGGGGAGACCTTTTCTCATAACATTTCCTAATTGAAAAGGCCAAGCTCTGAGCGCACGGGGAGAGTTCTCCCACGTGTTGGGGCTGCAGCTGACGTGGGGCTCAGCAGCACTTTTATTTACCTAATGGTGCCTGTGTGAGAAAGTGAGCGCCTTCATTATTTACAATATTTTCTAGCGAGGTGAGGGAGAGAGGGCTATTGTTTACGGTGTATTTAGCACCCTGCGTTGTGACCTGCTGCTAACTTTTCTTTCATGCTTGTACTCTGCATTAAAAAAAAATTGCAATGAGAATCGATCAGCCTAGGTATGAAATGTATTTGCATTTGGGAGTGAGATATTTTGTGAGTTTAATTTGCCAGGAGGCAGCAGAACTGTGCAAGACATAAGAGTGTATATATAAAATGGATTAATTTTAAATTTCACATTCTTTGAGCGAAGGCTCTTTGCTGGCTCACACGGACAGCCAAACCGTGCAGTGGGGAGGTGCAGGGGATAGTAGTGGATCCAGGATGCTGACAGTAACTTTCCTGAGCAGATCCCAAGATCTTTGCTGTTGGGCTGTCAACCCCTGTTTTTACACCAGTAATGATTTCCATTCTGTGGGAACTTCTTTAGGACAGCTGGGCTACAGTTTGGGCAGACCATGTGGTAGACGAAACTTGAAGACTGCAAGGCTTTCCAAAATGTCATGTTTTAGTGTTAACAGATGTAGGTGTCTAAGTAGCCTCCTGATCCTGGAGAACAAGGAGACTACTAGTGAACATTCACTCTCTTCCAAACACTCCTGTTCTTCCAGACTGCAGATCAGACCGGTACGGCCCCGACTGCTCCCTGCGATGCCAGTGTGCCAGCAAATCCCAGTGCAATCCATACAACGGGAACTGTGTGTGCCCAGCCACGTGGATGGGGCCAACCTGCAAAGAAGGTAACACAAACTGGAGATGTGCAGCCTTTCTTAGTAGAAGAAATCATGCATTGACCACAGTGGTGGTCAGTGGACCATTTGGACAGGAGTATCAACCTACCACGCAAACGTGGTGCTCAGCAGTAGCCACCACAGTTTCTGTGTTGGGTTGTGTGAGGCAGAAGCTCATTTCCATCTCTGGTGAAAAACTCAGAGCCTGATAACATCAGCTTTGCTTGAGAGGGTTGTGTTGGTGTGTGATGTCCTTCTTAGGGTCCAGGTGCCTGATGGCGCAAATGCCAGTGGACTCTGCAAGTGCAAAGATGATACCAACAGCTTTGCTTGAGAGCGTTGTGTTGGTGTATGATGTCCTGCTAAGGGTCCAGGTGCCTGATGGTGCAAATGCCAGTGGACTCTGCAAGTGCAAAGAGTCATTCTAGGTGGTTGTGAGCTCTTGGCCAAGCTGAACTGACTCAGTGCAGTCATTTCCCCTCAGAACAGGCTGTGGAGATCTTGCACAGATCAAGGATTCATGAGACTGCCTCCAGCACAGCTGTACTGGAGATCAATACATTCTTCTATGCCTGACAGTAGGAAATCTTGCCCTGAAATAGTTGATCTCCACAACCTCTGTAAGAGGAATAAGGAGATTTACTTGCTGTACGTGCCATCACGTTTGCTTACTTTCTGTAGAGGTACCAGGTTTTGAAGAGCATGGTGAGGTGTGATAAGCTGGGTAAGTAGATGAAAAATCAGAAAAAAGATTTAGATTGATTTGTGAGCGTGCTAAAGCACTCATCACACAATCATAAAACAGTTTGGGGTTTGGGGTTTTTGTTTGTTTGTTTGTTTAGATAATTTCTCTTCTTAATGAGATCTAGTACTGAGTGAAAGTTTCCTCCCAGTGTAGTCTAATCACAACTTGCTTGGTAGCAATACTGTACTATCCTGCATTTAGTTTAGGAAACACTTTGGGAACCTTGCATTTGAGAGATGTTTGATTGTTTTGCCTGTTCTCTGCCTCTGTGAGGAGGCCAGTGTAACTCAGTCCTCTGCCTTCTTTTGAAGAGTACCATTTGTTGAATTATTTAAGTGTAAATTGTATAATCTAGATAATATTTCAGTATTATGTTATATAGACCTGAAACTGTGTTTCTACTTAATTCTCTAGGTGGCCCTCCAAAGCTTCCTTTTTATGAAGAACAAACTCAAGAAAGAGGGAATATTTTTCCAAGAGCTCTACAACAGTAACATTTGGACTAATAAATGAACTGTTTTATATGCACAGACGGTATTTGAATTTGGATATGAAAACAGCAGTTGAATTCAGCTTGAATTGTACTGAAGTATTCACACTTCTTATGGAAGACTACAGAGGCTATTTAGTAGCTGGATCCTTTTAAAAAGTCGAATCTGTTTCATGTATTTATTCCTAGTCTCTTACCCTTCCATTAATCTGCTCTGGACATTCTTTTTTGATACATAATTAATTGTTTGAAAGTTTGGACATGTGTTTAATAAGACCAGCTCCAAAAAGTATCAGGATAGCAGTATGTAACATATCAACCTGCAGTGAGCCACACCACGTATAAGTGACTTCCTCAACCCACTTGACAACCAGCATGAAGTTTAATGAGTGTTTCACGGATTATGAAGCCAATATGGATTCGCTGCAAAATCACATTGCACAGGAACTAGTGGGATTCACCAGATGAATTCCTCTTTGAATAACATTGTGTGTTCTAGTAAAGCACTCAGTCTAATTTCAAACTTGCAACTGAAGAAGAATCCACCAGAGTCCTCCATAAGTTGTTAATTAATTTAAGAATATGTACCACATTTCTAGTGTGGATTGACTGATTGGAAGGTCTCCATCTTGCTTATGTTTGAATCCATCTCCCAAAGAGCATGGTGTCATCTCTCAGACTCTTCCAGCTTTCTGCATTCTCCCGTCTTGTCAGTTGAGTTTCTCAGTGGTTTGTGAAGTCAAACTGTGCAGCAGTTCTAATCAAACAGTACCTTCTAACACAGAAAAGAGTTTTGTCTTGGATGGAGAAAGCAGATAGTAAGCAAGGATAGATGTTGAAAGATGATCTCTGTGCTCTTTATATAAAGGATTTTATAATATGATTTTTACCGCACAATGGTTTGCTTAAGTCAGTTTAAGACCTGATGCCATTCTACGGGTGCTGTTGGTCACTTAATAGAACAAAGACATTTTGGTGCTATTTTGTCTGTTTAGACAGATTGTTCTTTAATATAGGACTATGTCATTATAAGGAAATAATGTTCTCTATTTTAATATTCTGAATTAACCAGACTAAAAGATTTCAAAGTGCCTCATTATACCTCTCTTTAGGTTAGGAGTTATAAAATCTATGCAGTAACTTCTTGAGTCTGACTATATCAAAAGTGCACTTATTAAAGGGCGTCAGGACCATGGGCTCAGTAGACGTGGTAGTACAAGCAGTTCCAGGTCTTGTGTTCACACCATTCACACATCATAACAAATTGCAACTCTGTAAGAGAAGATTTTGGTCTTAGAAGAGACAAAGTGAAAATAATTGATGTTAACTTGTGGTTTTTAAAGATCTTGTTTGTTGTTGCGGTTGGATAATGAGTAGGCAAAGTAAGAGTTTTACCCTGTGGTTCACCTCAGGTCTTAAACACATCTACAGTCATTAACTCTCCAGTACAAACCAAGTGATGCTTGCACACCTGGGAGTTTAATTCAAACTATGATCTATTGGAAGCAATACAGGTTTGGTAGGTATTTTCCAAGTTTCATGGAATTCTTATTGTTATTATTCATCACTTCATAGGTATTGAAAGTCATCCTAAACACAGAAGGGTATTTAACGTGTCAAAATTAATTAACCAACTGTGCTTTCCACCAGAAAACCACAGGGGCTGATGCTGATCCCTTGTCATTTCTTCTTTAGAGTTCCATGAATGGTCACTGGAAAGTTTAGTCAATGTAAATGTGGCAAAAATGTCCCAAAACTAGTCAGAAGTGTGTGACTCTCAGCAAGGCTTTACTGTCAGCTGTGACATTTTAAATGTTCTTTTGGAGATGTGATGCCCTGGGTCTGCTCCTACAATTACATGAATTTGGGACAATTTCACTGAATAGGAACCTATAAGGTAGACCTTGTGTGAGAGAATTAGATATAATCTTATAAACTACTGAAGAAGAACGATCCAAGTTAAGCAACTGACGTATTTTGATCTTAACTGTGTATTTACCACTGAGCCAAACCATAATAGTAATGCAAGAGTTGCATTATGTTCAAGATTTTTCATAGAATCATAGAGTGAGTTAAATTGTAAGAGACTGCTGGAGGTCCAGGCTTCTCTTCAAGCCTGGTCAACTTCAAAGTTAAATGGAATTGCTCAGAGATTCATGCAGTTGAGTTCTGAATATTGCCAAGGATGGAGATCCCACCACCTCTTTGAGCCCCTGTCTCAGTGAAAATTTCCTGCTCATGATTTTTTTTTTTTTTTCCCCTAGTTTCTAATCAGAAATTCCAAAGTTTCAACTTTGGAAATCTCTGAGAAGTGTTTGGCTTCATCTCATCTACAAACCTCCATGGGGTAGTTGAAGACAGCAGTAATACCTCCCCTTGGTCTTCTCTTCTGAAGACTGAGCAAACCCTGCTCCCTCAGCCCCAATTACCTCAGTGACCCTCCACTGGCCCGTTCCAGTATGTGGGACATTTCAGTTTAGGAAGAGATGCCCAGTGACTGGTTCAGTTACTCCAGCAGCTAATGCATAAAACCCGAGGACTTACATTTTGCTGTTTAACAGCAGTTTATAAAATGTACTGTTTTTTTCTTATCTATGTATACTGATCCACGATTAGAGCAGCTAATCAAAGGGGAAACCTTTCTCAAGCCATATTATTTACACCTGTGTATACATGTTTACATTTTCCACAGTACCTTGATAACAGAACTGTAAATATGTAGTATAAAGGAAATAAAAGATTTTTGTATTAAGTATTTTTAGATAATGTCACAATGTTAGGTACATGATGAAACACATATTTTAAGTGACCGATACTGAGCTTGTGCCAATAAATTAGAGGCCCACATAGATCTGCCTGGGAAATCATTCAGCAAACTTTTTTTTTTAAATTGGAAAATGACAAACCATTCACATGCAATAGTCTTTTTTTATTCATTCCTCCTTCAAAATACTTCTTGGCTTCTTTATGTTATTGCCTTAGGGAAAGGAGTTCACTTCAGTGCCATTAAACAGATCATTCTGATTCGGGGCTCAATAGGACTTTTTGTTCCAAAACAAGGTACGAGCATATACAAGTAAAAATCAAAATTAAATATTTAAAAAATATTTTAAAATGGATTTTTGATTGAGGTAGTTTTGGATGTCTTTTCTTGGTTCTCTATTTGGGGTTTTCCCTTTTTTCACAAGGCAGGGAAAATGTTTACAAGATATTGTTTTCTAGAAGACGAGCCAAAACTTTACCTCATTAGCTATTAGTTAAGGAAGTTTACTTGCTTGTGATGTCATTAATATGTTTTGATTCTGCTCCTTACTGCAGATTAACAAATTTCCCTAATTCTGTGCCTACAAAATAGTCTTGATTAGACAACATAGACTTTTTAATGGAAAAGATGCTAAATCAGCTTTTCCCTAGATTAATTTTGTGTCAAGTGAGCATAATTGCTACTAAAATAATATAACTCTGCTTATTTGCTTCATCAGATTTCAGTGAAAGACTGTCAGGCTGATACTGTCCTGAACACAGAACTGGAACTTGTTGAAAATGAAAGTGAAAACTTTGGTGAAAATGGCTTTTATATTTAAATTTATGTCCATCTTCTACTTGGTAAATGCCTTTCTTGGCTCTCCATTTCCCAGAAGGCTGAAGTTAATTATGCTTTCTTGAAAAGGGCGCTCTTTGTATTCCACTATAACACACTTCCATGCACAGATAACTCCTTTCAGAAAGACATTTAAATTATTTCAACCATGTGCCAAATCCCACTCTCTTCCCTTGTTGTGTATTCCAGTTAACTTCAGTTTGAGAAGAGTAGAAATGGGTTGAGTGTAACTCAGTGAGTCCAGCAGAATCTTACTCAACGTGAATTCATGAAACCAGAACAACATGTTTTAAGTTTGACTTCAGTATTTATAACACTATCCTCATAGGAAAACAATCAGAATTTTAAAAATTCCCTGCTTCCCCTGCCAAAAATTATTATTCTACTTTTATCCTTTTTATGTTGAAGAACCCTAGCTATTAAAGTTTGCCCAGATTTCTTGCCAACCATATTATTTTGATTGGCTGCAGATTTCTGTTTGTGGAAGTAATAACTATCATAGTATCAGGAGTTGCCAATGGGACAAACATGGAAATTGTACCTTTATGTCCTTTCCAGAAGAGCCAAAGATACATTTTGAAGCCATTGTGGCTTCATAGTGTTGATCTAACAGTAGCAAATAACGTTTCTGTTAAGAGTTTAGCTTCTTATCAGAGCAAAAAAAAGTTTAGGAAGGGTCCTTGAGAGAACTGGTGGACCAAGAAACCTCCATCCTCCCATCCCTGAGTTAATTTTTTTATATATTTAGACCACAAACCTTCTCAGAGCCCAGTTCTTGAAGGACTTTTCCTGCACCTTGACCAGTGGTTGACTGCAGCAGCTCCATGTATGAGCTGCGACTGTGCCCACTAATTCTTTTGCGGGGTCAAAGCTTTAAATTCTAATGCTGTGTAGAGCAATTTCCAGTGGTAAACAGTGAATCTCAACCTTGTAGGGCATAAATTGTATATTCTGTTCTTTTTATTGCCTTTAATAAGCACTTGCATAGCAATATTATTTCTTTGTGAATTTGTAACCTCCCCTTCAAAGAATATGTGGGATGTATCTCAAAATTGTACTGAATTTTGTTGTACACATATCACAGTGAAAGGATGCTGATTTTTTTTATATATATAAACATGCCATTAAAACTTGTTCTCGTTTTCTCCTTATTGATAGTCTTAAAGCAATAGGCTTATGTGCTGGATGAAACTTTAGTCTGTTAAACTAATTCACATTCAGAGCAAACATACTGAAATCACACCTGCTTCTAGTAGTTTGTATAGAATAAATAATGACTTATGCATAAATGGGTTTATATATGATCCTTGACATGAGCAACTTCTCCAGTGACCGAGCCTGATAAATAGAGGTTTCTGGCACTCAGACTCCAGAGTATTAGAAATATTCAAAACACAGCATAAATCTTACTGGAAGAGGATGATTATGAAGTGTAACATTTCTGGAAGACTTGGGCATGAAGCACTTTGAAGGCATTTGAAACCACACACCTGCAGGCTTCCATCAGCTTTCTTGGACACTTCCCAGAGCCTAATACCCACTGAACAAATAGCCTGGTTCACCGTAAGGGTATTGTCTTCTCGCATTGGCAGGAGCTAAAGGAACACATGTGCCTGCTTAATGCCAAATAAATGCAATAAGTGTGTGCTGCTTAATTGGAAGTAACATGCTAAATTGAATTCAAAATGTGTAACAAAGGAGGGACAGTATATCAAGCTGTCAGAGAAAAAGGGGACAGATACGGCTAGCTGGCTTCTGGAAGAACAACTCCACAGGCTTGGACTTATTTTGAAATTTTAGAGTAAACGTTTTAAATTGAGCTCTGTAGTGTTGCAGGACTTTCTTATATGTGATTTGCTTCATTTTTCCTACAGTTTTCAACAAGGAGTAGAATAGCTAAGTTAATTTGGTTTGTCATCTCTTTAACACAAAGTTCTACAGCTAGCTCTATAATCATGGCAACTTATTCAGTAATTTCTTTATTAGAAGCAATATTAAAACTATTTGAAGAAATTGTTGATGTTATTGCACTACCCTTTCAGTCCCAATGATTGTCGTTAAGAGCTAATAAAAAACTAGATGTGGTGGTTCAATATTCTCAACCTGTGCGAAGTTAGCACTGCTCTATGTCTTAAACCTTTAAAAAACCCATCTCTCCAGCACTTAAAAAGTTCGTGTATGTCTGTAGTAGATACATGGAACCAGAATAAGAGTGATCTTGTGACCTTCTCCACGGTATGATCCCTTCAGCATCTTTAGACACTGTTAAACCAATCTGTAGCCAGCACTGCTTAGCTCTTCTTTTAGTCAGCACTAGAAGTCCACAGGGTGCTAACAGAGTATTCTGTATGCACACAGTTAAAAAAAAAACAAAAACAAAACCAAAAACTACCCAAAGCCCATGAATGATTTAAAAATGACTTAAAAATTCTGTATGATAAGGCATTGCTTTGTTGATTCCTTCAAGCACAGTAGTTGAAAAAAATACAACTCAGTTGTGTTGTTTTATATATGAATAAAGATGTCAGCAACTAGTCATCTAACTGTCCATGCCATTTGGCAGTATCTAGCTTCCTTTTC
Source organism: Antrostomus carolinensis (assembly GCF_000700745.2). Classification (NCBI taxonomy): domain Eukaryota; kingdom Metazoa; phylum Chordata; class Aves; order Caprimulgiformes; family Caprimulgidae; genus Antrostomus; species Antrostomus carolinensis. The sequence goes on from NW_010338257.1 coordinate 120,487, forward strand.
AGTAATAGCCCAATAAATCTTTATCTTTTAGTAAGCTGATGACAGCAAAACATCTTGAGAAGCTGCATGTGGTGTAGATATTACAGTTAATGTTTTAAATGCTTCGTGCCATCATCTACTGGGTGTTTTTCCAGTCCAGATGTAACATCTTGGCTTAAGGCATGTGCTCTCTTTTCCCTTTAGTGACTTCAAGAGCCTAAGGATAATTAAACTAATTAATTATTTTAAGGTCTGTGATTTCTTGCTGTAAGAGATCAAAGAGTTAGGTTTGGTGCTCCTCAGAGGTCAAATCTTGGCTGATTAATTAATATAGTAAAGTACAATCTACTACCATCAGTTGTAGACCATGACCTGTTGGAGCAAAGGCTCCAACACAATGAGATGGTGGTCCTGTCCCAAGATCATCATGTTTGTCCACAAGAGTTGAGCTCCATCTCTGCTCAGGTGGCCTGCGTCCTTGCACAGTCCTCTTTCCAAAGGTAATACAAAATTTGCTGCTAAGTTTCTGTGCTGTGTATTGATTTCTTTCTACCTACAAGTCCTTCTCAGTTCATCCAGAAACATGAAGGAAACTTGTTGTGAAGTTCCAGGGTGGTCTCATCTCTGTCCCCTGCTTTGATGGTGACATGGAGGCTTTCCAGTGTGGGAGTTAACTGAGTGTGCATCACCTGGTTCAGCGAGGCCACGTTTGGGATGGAAATACTCCACGTTCCCACTGATTCTGCCCTGTCGTTCCAGTTCTCATTAAGAGACTGGCCTGTCATTATTTGTTATTTTACATGCTATAAATTACTTACAAAGTGACTTAATGAAAATTCTCTGTTTTTTGTAGCTGGAGGTGTTTGTTTTTTTTTCAACCAGAAATCCAGTTTAAAATTATTTATCTGTCCTGTAATATATGCAGTAGAATTCCTTACTTTGTGCCATCAGCAAAGAAAAAGATTGGTGTGAGCAGAGACTGGAGGGGGGGGGGTAATTCCTGCCTGCTGGTTTGCTTTTATTTTCCTTTTTCTATTTGACATTTATATTGTGGTAGCCATTGTGGATCTTGGCCTTGCACTCCTAGGCACATGAGAAGGCTGTTCTTAATCATTACTTTAACCTTAAGGGTATATATGAAGTATAGAATAGCAAGCATAATAGCATCACATTAAATACGGGCTGTATTCCTGGGTAACGAGGGACAGGAGTGCTGCAGGAGCAGCCTCACAACACACCACCATGGCCAGGACACCATTCTGCTCAAGCCTTTTGAACCCTCCACCCTCTCAAAATCAAAAGGTTTGAACAGACAACTCGAAGGACTATTAGAACTATTCACAGTCACATTTAACATGTTAAAATTTTTACAAGAACTAGTGAATTTGATCAGAAAATAGTTATTTTTGGCTGCCAATGTGGCAAAACCACTTAAAATACAAACTCAAGAACGTGTTGAAAGGAGAGGGTTTGCCAACGCGGCTATTGTTGTAGCAAAGTCTCCCCCTCTGATCCAACGGGAATCTTTTCTCCAATATATGTTACTTAAGAAGTTAAGGTGGAAGTCAAGCGCCTGGAAAAGCTTTACATCTTTGAAAAGAGTGCTGGCGGGGGTTGTTTTGGTTTGGTTTCTTGTTGCAAACCCTTGTGCTGTGGAATGGTAGCTTGAGTTTTCCTTCCCTTGGGAAGCTTTGAAGATATTTATTTGGTAGCCCGGCATCACTGGTTTGATAACGGACTATCTACAAGGGAGAATGGAGATGTGTGACTTGGGGAAGTGTAATCAGCCCTTTTAATCCATTTTTGTTACCCTAAAAAATTAACTATACTGTCATGATGAATTTGCAGTGAATTTTCTCTTATTTTTGAGCTCTAAAAAAAGGCTTTAGCTCCTTTTTTTTGGCCTTTTTTTTTTTTAAACTAGGAAAAAATGGTCTGCTCCCAGGGGTGCAGCCCACACTAGTAAACCAGGGCTACCTCCCCTGGGAAAAATCAAAAAAAAAGGTCTATAAGTGTTTGGGACAGAAGAATTTCTCCTAAACATCACAGTGGTAAAAATTCATTTTAATACATATCTCAACGAGTGCTTGTGTAAGCAGAAAACAACCCCTGAACACTTCAGGAACTGAAAAGGGACGAATCCACAGTGCCTGTTATCTCGAGTACATAAATGGTGTTTCAGTGCCCTGTGCTACAGCCATCACGTGATAAGTGTGTGCCAAATCATGGGAGATGTGAAAAACATTATGGCTGATAAATGAATGTTTTATTTTGAGTAGGCTTGAAGGAGGATGTTGAAAACTGGGTTTCTTCCTGCCTCTGCTGCCAGGAATACAAAGCACCACACAAGAGACTTTGAAGGTCCCTCTGGGAAAAATGCCATTACCAACTCAACTGTGGTGCGTTGTCCAAGTTGCCCTGAAGGAATCTCTGCCAGAAACACCTGTTAACAATAAGGACTTGTTAATGTTTCACAATTATTTTCCCAAGTATGTTATTGCTACACCAGTCCCTGACACAAGAAATTTTGGCAAACATTAAATACACATGATACCTGTGAAAAACCTCTGGTCTGTCTGCATCTGCAGAGACCAAGATAAAGCTGCATCTGCAGGTCTGGTGGGTGCTCAGTGGAGTTAAGTTTGCACTCAGCAGGGAGGGATTAATGGGGTGTGTTGGGCACACACTTGGGAACCACCGTTAAGGAAGAGGAGATGGTCCATGAGTGAAAAATAACCTACCCAAGTGCCTCCTTACCATAGTATTAAAAGTCTTACTTGTTGTTCTTTATTTCCCCAGACTTGTGATTTTTAGTTTTTATAATCTATCCTTTTTCAGTCCCAAAGCTGACCCACTTAATTAGAGATTTAAAACCTCAGACTTGTGCTTTTCATGCTGTTCCTCTGACACAGGGCACACCTGACATCATGTAGCATCTCTATGCTATCAGCAAGAAGAAAAAGCTTTGGCTCTATCAGTCATGACTAACTACAACTTTTCCAAAGAAAATCAGCGTAAGTATTTACTTTCTGTGGAAGAAATTTAAGGAACAAACTATTCATGTCACCTTCTCATTTCAGTACAGAGATTGCAAAGGGAATGGAGGAGAGCGACATCAGTGGTTGTTCTGGGGGGGGATTTCTTGTATGTGCCTCCAAAGGTGTTGCTCCATCACCATCTTCAGTTCAGACCAGATGCAAAATTATGATTTATCAGAGATGTGAGTCTTCTGCTTCAAGGTGTATTTACGGAGCTCTCGCTAGGCATGGTAGGTTTCCCCTTGTCAAAGTCAAGGCTGAACAGCCTGTGTAACTTTGCAACTACAAGAAGCACCATGAATGACAGCTTCTCTGCCTGATATCAAGGCAACATTGAAGTTTATTTTGATAGTTTATCCTCCCCAAGTGAGGAAGCTGCAGCACTAGCACAACACTTTCAATGTAACTATTGAAGACGGGGTTGTACCTTGACGGATATCAAAAAGGGACATTGGATTTTTAAAAATTGTACTGAGAGCCTGTCTTCATTCTTGAGCCTTTAAGTATGTTACAAGTATCATCTTCAGGCTTCATGCACCTCTTCAGTGGGTTTTTAAATTTAGATATCTGCTTAAATCTCATCTGTTTGATACAGTTTTTGTGTCAGCTATTCAACAGCATACATTTCCAATTTGTGACAGATGCTAAGTGATGTAGGTCCCAAGGCACAGTTGATGGTACAACACTTCTAGATTCTCATTCATTGAGTGTCACGTCTATTGCTTCCAAAAGACGTTCATGGACTGTGATGACAGAGACTGATTCATTTTGCTTGGGTTTTCCAGACGAATAGAGGAATTCAAACCCACTGAAGATACAAGAAGGAGCTGGAGCTCCTACACCCTGGTAAGTGTTCTAGTGATTTGATAAGGAAAGCACTAGATATGGCTGTCTTCCTACAGGCATGGTGGCGATGAGTTAACAGTTGGACTGGATGATCTCGGGGTCTTTTCCAACCTTAATGATTCTGTGATTCTGTAAACATAGCTTTAACAGTTGTTTATTTTAAACTGGAACAGGCATATTGGTAATTTGCACAATTTTTTCAGCCTCCAAAAATGTCCGAGTGACTCAGTAGGTGGCACCCTTTCTATTCCTTTATTTTCCACCAAATGTCAAAAAATAAGTTGGACCTGGAGCTTGTGTGTGTGTGTGTGTGTGTGAGAAACAAGTTCAGTAAAAATGTAAATGCATATTTGTCTCCTTAATTGAATAGAGTATATTGTGAAATCATTACTGTCAGGGCACACTTGGGTTTATACAAACGCTTAACTAAAGAAAATATATAAACCTAGATTGACTTGAACAATTTGAATGTGATAGCAGACATCTGTGTTCAATAATGTTACTTTGGTAAGCAGTGTTTAATATTTCATGTCAAAGCAAGGAGAGTAATAGAAAGGGGTATTTTCTGAATTCTTCGATTGCTGAAGTTTATGGCACAGTGTAATATATAATCTGTCCTTTGTCAAGCTCACCAGAAAGAGCCCTACTGCAGCTGAAGATGTAAAGTGCTCTAATATATATGTTTCTAGACCTCTCCCTGCTTGAGGAATTAATCTTGGAAGGTGCTGAGTGCCCTGAAGTGCCAGTGAAGTCAGTGGGATTTGAAGTTTCTCGCAGCTCGGTGGACGGGGATCCTTACAGGGGCTAATTACCCTCCTCCGGTCCCCAGCCAGGAAAGCCCTTAAGCGCTGCTTAACTTTTAGTATGTGAGGAGTCCTCTTGAAAGCAGCATTACTAACGCTGCTGAGATAGTGTCCAGAGGTCCAGCTCATGCCTCCATCATCTCATAAAACAAGAGCTATTCCTTGACCTCAGGAATTTAAAATCTGGATGAGAAGAGGTGAGAAAGAGGGAGAAAGCTCCTCGCCCAGGGTCAGATCTATCACCAAGGGCTGAGCCCAGAATGCCCCAAAATGGGCCAGAACCTTCTCTGCTGGGCTGGGGGGAATGGAGGAAGAGGCAGAGGGCACCCCTTCGCTCCAAGGGAAGTCTATGCACAAGTAGATCACCAGCTTGAGGACTCTACCTTCAGAGAGTTCAAAGGAAGAGAAACATTTCTAAGTATCTTCCAAGTCTATTATAAACAAACAATTACATTGATGATTTTGGATGGATTTGCACAGAGTAATTCATCTACAAACAAATTTTTTGTATTTACCCTCCTTCCCCAAACCCCAATCTTTTGTATTTCATTTTTAGGTGCAATTCTATAGTGGAAGTAGCCAAAAGAAACATGCTTTCCCAAGCCTCAAGCTGAATGTCTGTCTGGATATTTTCATTTTAACTGCAGCTTGGGAAAAAAAATGTAAACATGGTGCTAGTATCATTTTTAAGCTGAAACTGTTCTTCCCCTGTGTTCAAATAGCATTATAAATGTTTGCTCAAAAGAGGCATATTTATTCATCTAGCCTCTGAGAGAACACTGTGTGCACAGGTAGTAATAAAAATGTATTAAGGAGTGAGAGAGATTCCCCTGGTAAATGGCTTTTCTCTTGACCTCCTCTTAAGCATCTTAGCGGGGCTCTGCTGCTACCTCTCTGAGGAAGTCTGTTTGCACTGGGGAGGAAGAATTTTTAAGGTTGCAGAGTGTTACAAACAGTGAGCAAATAAGTGTGGGATTTTTATTTTTTTTTTTTAATATAGTGCTGGGAAAAAAAAATCTTACAAAAAAAGACGTGGTATGCAAAGCAGTCGTACACAGTAAGTGTTGTTCCTGACATGCTATATTTCTTACAAGGTAGATGATCTATGTAATTGTTATTCCATAACATTCTTTTTCTCTCTAATTTATCAACAAATAGGGTTTTTTTGGCATGACTATTCACTGCTCCTGTGTTTGATATCCAGATGTTGGTTGAAAAACCAACATCTGACCATGCGGCTTATCTGGCACATGACATTATTGTCCCCTGATTACCAGCACAAGTATTTGTATGTACAAAAATGATTTCCAGTAATTCTGTTGCATGAGACCATGGAATTGCTTTTCCATTAATTTGGTTCGATCAAACGTTTGTGGAAAGAAAACGCAAAACAGAAGGGGTTGGAGCAGAAAGAAATTAATCAGGCTGTTTGTATGACTGAGGGCAGGACTTCCCACTTTTGCTCACCCAACTATCTCTCCTATCCAATTAAATGTGCACTTGGCAGTCATCAAAATGAAAGTCTCAATTTGCCATAGAAGCTGGAGATTGAAAACACCTGCTCAGATCGTCTTCCATCCAGTGCAAAGCCATTTCCCTGCAGGACATAGGTCATCCCTAAATTCTGCAGCTGACATGCTATACACAGCCCCAACTGGCAACATCCTGTCCAGAGCTGCACTTCATAAATCAGGGTTAGGCCCAGTAAATCGGCAAGGAAGAGCAGTTACCAACGGCATATCTCTTTTCCCAATGGCTTTCTTATGTTTCAAGGAATCAGTGGCATGTCAGAAATGATACTCTTACTCAAACACTAAATAGTATCTTGATAGTGCCGTATCTTGCCAAGCAAGAACATAAGCAAACACTCAGGTCTTCACTGGGGACTTAAGCAATTGCCCTCTGTGGCCAACATTCCTCCCAGCTGTTTACGTGTCCATCGTAGAGTTGTTGCTGTTGTTATCAATAGCTGATGTTTTTAATGCTCTATTACTATGTCATTTTATCATTCCTGGGTGGGAGGATGAGTTAAAAGATGAATCTGTGCATACTTGTCATGATGGGAGCCTCCGGATCTCCGTGTTTCTGTGGAAACCTGGCCCTAGTTTAGCTGAACTGGCTTTAAAATCTGGCCCCATCGTGGGTGCTGAGCACTCAGAAAAGGGAAAAAAGCTGGCACTGAGCTCCACTTGGAAATCTGCTCCCAGATGTATGGATATTTATTTATTTTTACATTTAAGAGATCTGGAAAACTGCACTTAGACGCAAAATAACACAGCAAAAAGAGTCTTTGCAAATAGTAATCTTCACCGATTGGCATAAAGAGGATATGTGTTCTTTCCATGATTTTTTGGGTAAGCTTAAGTTACAAGAGGCCAAAATGGAAAGATCAAAAAAAAGCCTATCTCAGCCAAGATCATTAGTTTAGAATTATGTGTGGCGCCAAAACAATACAAGTTGCACAATTTCACCAAACATACCCATTTCTTAACCCATTCTGGCTTAAAACTCAGCAGAAGTCAATGACTCCAGTAGACTACGGTTGACTTCACACCAAGCCATGGCAGCTGATATCTGGTTATGGTCTGTTGGCCCATTAACCTCAATGCAGGTAATATTGGACAATGTAGGGTTATTTCTGCCTTACCTGGTGGAGCAGGGAGTATTTTGAGCAGAAGACCCCTGGGTACTAATCAGAAATGGTGCACGCTCTCCTCTGTTGGACACGGGTTGGAAGTCAGCTCTGATGAGGGGCTGCTGCTTCATCTTCTGAAAAAGACCACAGTGCTGTACTATCGTATGTGTCTCACAGGGCCTGGAGATGAATTTTTTGAAAGTACTTTTGAGATACCTGTAACATATGGTGACATTTTCAAATACTCTCTGTGCTGGAGAGTCCGTGCTGTAACATAGGCAACTACCTGCCATGCTGCAGTGATGCTGGGGAAATAGCAAAAGTCTGGCTTTCAGAGCAAAGATTAAATAATATTGTCCAATTTTTAACAAGGTTATCACAGTGGCCCTGGGAAAACTTCAGCCATGTGGTCCTCTAAAGACTTTGAGGTATTGTTAATTAAATGACTGCTGTGTTTTTACCTCCCATAAAGAACTTTACCTCCCATAAAAGCTTTTTAGTTTGACAATGCATTAGGCAGAAACCCTGCCCAGTGTCTGCCTGCTGTTGAGCAAATGCCTTACATTGCTCTTGGGGCTACACAAGCAGATACAGCTCCAGTGCCAGCACCTCAACCCAGTCTTCATCTGGTTGGAAGGGCCCCAAAATGCCCCCACCAGCCCCTGCTTGGCCCCATGTGTTTGGTCACAAGTGAGACAACAGCACTAACCTCCTGACTGATGAACACAGCTGGGCAAGATGGGAAGGGCATGAAAACGTTCAGATTGCCATGAGTGAGAAGCAACACAACATCCTTATTGCCTCTCTTGTTCTTGGCATTGCAACAATGCATATTTTTCTGTTGTCTCTGGAACCACTCAGGCCTGTAATGAATGGAGTACCAGTGATTGGAAACGTTCCTTTTAAGCGGATGTTTCCATTACTTTGTTTTCATCCTTAAGCCTTGTAATGTTTTTTTTTTCAAGTGTCAGCAAAAGGGCTGAAGCATCTCTTGATCTTGCAGATTGCATGTCCATGTGGACCAGTCCAGGCACTACATGGAATTTTCAACACAATATTCACTTGTTCTCCAAACTCTCAATGTTTTGATTATTTAAGTTCACTGGTACTAAGAAGGGAGGACTTCCAACATCTACATTTTTAAAAGTGATCACAGACAGTAATTCTGTTCACAAACGTGATACGTAAAGCTGATTTTCAGAAAAACTGGAATCACCTTCTTCTCCGTGTCTCCAGGCAAAGTTGTGGGAGTTTGATATCTCTGAAGAACTGAAAAAAAAATAATGGTCACCCTTTAAAATATCAATTAAGTATTTAGAGTTGGTTAGGACACTTAAATTACAACAAAATTTTAGAAAATCTTTTCTCCACACCAAAGCTCTGTGGATGATCAGATGAACATAGACCATACCTTCTGCTGTCTCCACTTCTTAGTCTGCAGTTTACCTAAATCACAAGAATGCTGCTGCTTTAAATAGCCCAGTGGTCAGGATAGCTCAGGTCTGCAAGAATTTGGATGACAACCCTCAGCTGAATGCATCTGAGCAGAGGTTTGGTCTTGAATTTCCCACACCCAAAGACCTAAATTCCAGGATATTCACAAGATAGAAAGAGTTGTCAGGAACCTATCTTGTTATGCTGGAGGAAAAAAAAAGAAAAAAAAAAAAAAAAAAAAGGAGAGTGAAAAGGAGATAAAAAAACCTTAGCTTCATCCCAGTGTGGAAACCTTTTCACATCTCAATTTAGCTGAAAAAAAGAGCCAAGACTAGCAGCCAACACCTTACTAACTTGGAGACCCTATTCGGCAAACTGTTTAATCCCATACTTAAGTGTACCTATGGATATGGTTGATGTTCCAACTTGCATGTTTTGCTGGATTAGGATGGATTTAGATGGAAACTTGAAGACTGGGAGAAACAAGTCTGTATTTCTGATCCTTCAGTCTTTCAGACAGGTTGCTTACTGGTCAATAAAATCTCAGGTAAGTACTGTAAGCAGAGACTGGTTTCCCCCTCGGCAATGGTAACTGGTAGAGGTTTGGGTTCAGTATCTCCCTACCCATTTTTTTCTTATGTCTGTAAGATGTGATATAGATTGGATCACGAGTACTTCAGTCTCTGAACACCTCACATCAACTCTACATAGAGCTGTCATGCTCAGCAGGTGGCTCTGAAAAAGCCCCTAATGCCAGACCTACTGTCAGCACCAAACACAGATGCTTAGTGGAAGGGCACACAAGTCACCTCACCTTCATCCTGTTCCACTTCAGCAGAAATGTGTGGACCAAAGTGAATTAGGAAGCCCAGAAAAAGGACCATGGAAGTTTGCTTGTTGGTTAAGGTTGGAAGCCTGGAGAAGAGGGATATAAATCTCCATCAATGCAGTAGAGAAGTCCCACTCTCCTGTGCTTCCAGACATGTTAGATGTGTTTTCATGAGCTCAGAGAAATGCAGGGTTGGCTGGGACCTTGAAAGGTCACATAGTCAAACTGCTGCACTGATGCCAAGACCATCCCTGACATGTGTTTGCCTGCACAGTTATTGCAAACCTCTTCTCAAGGGACTGGCTAACTTCATTCTTTTCATTAAGTGCTTCACAACCTTTGCAGTTGGGAAGCTTTGCCTAACACCACCTCTGCTGCAAACACAGGCTATTTCTTTCCCCACGGGATGCAGAGCTGTTCATGGCCCTTTTCATAACCACACTTTGTGCATTGGGAGATAGCTAGCACATCTCCCATGAGAAAATAAGCACCTTTTCAATTCTCCTCAAGCTTACATATATATAGTAGTACTTCAGTCCCATTTCTCTCCCAAGTGCAGATGTTTCTGAGGCTGCCAAACACTTGTTTCTCCCCAGTGATGCTCTCCATGGAGCTGTGCCCCTCATCCAGACCTCTGTCCCATCCACTGCTCAGCTCCTGTTGCTCACCTTCATGACTATGCATCAAATGACCCTGAGCTCCTTCCCTCAGATCATTTTTCTAGGCTTTGTCAGCCTGAGTCGAGGACTCTCCGAGTCCTCCCCAAATCTCCCAGGTCCAACATCTGGAGATGCTGGAGGACCTGCAAATCCCAGTGGCCATGTGGGTTGACCTGTTATCTGGTGGTCCCCGCGCTGATAATAACGGCACTGTTGTTCGTGAAAGAAGTATTTTGGCATTCAGGCATGACTCTGCCCACCAGGATCATAGAAATGATTTAATATTTTACACTATGAAACATGGCTTTTAACAGTTTCTGCAGGGTGCAAAGGCACTTACAAGATAGCACTGTATTAGTCACTACCATGGGCCACCTTCTGAATATTATAGACCTTAATTTACTTTTTTTATAATCTGAATGGACTTTTTAAGTATATCTAAGGGAATTGGAGTAAGGAGAAACATTGCTTAATTCAGCCATTGCATCCTTAAAGACAGATTGGAAACATGGAAACCATATGTGAGCTTTTAGCTAATAAAATAAAATGCCAAAATGTGGCGGCTGAAGCTATTGCACCCAAAATATAATTGCACATATGCTCATTTACTCACTTATAATCAAAACATTAAAAAATAATAAAAAAAATCTTTGATACTCAGACTAGGTGTAACTGTTGGACTAAGTTATTTTACAAAATTATTTTATATGGAAAGAATGTGCAAGGGTTTTTCTAATGGCAACGTGAAAAGAAAACTGTATAAATACAGCCACACACAGCACCAATTGATAAAGTTTCACCTGAACACAGAAAAGTCCTTAAAATCCTTCAGAAGGCAAAATTTATATTCATTTTACTATAAAATAATCTTACTTTCAGATTTCTCTAGATTACATATTAATGGTAAATATGTTTTTTATGCTGACCATTTGTTTTCTTTCTTTCTCAACAGTAATTTATTTTTTTCATTATTACAAGTCTTAAAGACATACTTAGCACTGTCAAAGGTGCCAGAACTGAAATAATCTCTTTACCTAAACACTTCATCCCTCATGTCCTGACTGTCTCTAAAAGATTAGTTTTAACTGGGTTTAGTGTCTCTTCAACCATCCCTGAACTGATTGGGTTGGAACTTGATGTTCTTCAAGGTCCTTTCCAACCCAAGCCATTCTATGATTCTATGATTGGAACTTCATGGAGATGTTGAAAATGAGCTGCTTAAAAATCAGTTAGAGCAGACCCTGCTCCTCACTCAGAGGTTAAGGACCATCCAGTT
>NW_010338257.1:132015-138435 GCF_000700745.2 Antrostomus carolinensis
GAATCTCAGCTCAGCTTGGGCAGCTGAAAAGGGTTTTTGCAGCACGTGGCCCCTCGGGAGATGTTTGCTGAAAGCCCGCAGTCGGGTGCGAAGGCTGCCATGCAGGGATGGAGCGAAGAACATTTATCACATCAACCTTGAACGCTGAGGTCTAGTGCAAGGCTGGATCGCTGGTGGAGCCACAAAAAATTCACTTTTCCTGTGGATTAGCTGTCAAGAGTGGGAAGCGAGAGAGGCAACATTGCTCTCTCTGACTGATAGGCTACACTAAAATTTGAGTGTAAACCTCAACCCTAACCCTTACCCAGCTGGAAATAACAGGAGCAACTCTTTACTTTGGAGGCATTGACCTTCCCAGTACTGCGCCAGGGTGCCCTCACCATGGGCAGCCCCCGTGTCTGCTCCAATGCATCACTCCCAAAGCCAACTCATAGTTCCTTGAAACTGGCCGATGTGACTGAAAAATATTGGACGTGCAGGAAGAATTAGATTTTTCAATCGCCAGCGCTTTGTTATTTTAGAAACGTGAGAGAAGGGGGTAAAAATTATAATGGGTCTTCTAAAAGGATGAGAGAGGAAAATTAATGAATAGGGAAGTGATTGGATGGGAACGTGGGTTACGTTCCTGGCTCTACCACCAGCTTCTTTCGCAACCATGGCCGACATCCATATTTCATCCTCTCTCCAACCTTCGCGTCTCTCCTGCCCCCGTACGACATCTGTAAAACAGCTCCCATCTGTAAAATATTTCTATTGTTTGTCTCGAGAGCTTGATGGCTTTTGACTATGTGCAGCGCATTGCACAATGGCCTCTGGATGCTATTTTATAAACAGCAAATATAAATAGAAGACTTTTAGGGAGGCTAATAAAAAAAAAAAGAACTTTAGGAATACTCTGTTTAAAGTGAATTTGAAAGTGAAAAGCTGATGTGCAGATGCAGTGCTGGGATATCTTTAAGGCATGTTAGCCAAGAAATCAGCCCTTGTTTATTTTCTTATGTGATAAGCTAGATAGGAAAAATGTTTTTATAATTTTTTTTTTTTCAAAAATTAAAAAATCAGATGGAGCAGCCAAAGGAATGAGTGAAGTCAGATCAAAGATGATAAATTGAGTCTGATGAGATGAAGAGTTTACCTATTTCAAATACTCAACTGAAAAAGACCAATTTTATAGAAAATTCTTTCTTAAAAAAAAAAAAATAGGAAGAAAAAAAAAAAAGCACAAGAGAAATGAAAAGAAAAACATGCCATAGCCAATAAGTTGTGAAAAACTGTGGAGACTGGCACTTTCAAATGCTTGGCAGGTTATTAAGCCAATTTTTATTTAGTCCACTATAACTGTTGGAGGGTCTGTGATTCCCAACTGTTTCACATCAGAGAATGAAAACAACTATAGCCCAGCCAAGACCACATTGGTGACTGCCAGCCCCTTTATGTGCCAAACATGAAAGCAACAAGTCCAGATGCTTTGATCCCAGCATTTTTGGATTTAGCCCAGAATGTTTTTAACTCATGTTAGGACAACATACATTATAACTGGAAATCAATCAATAGCACTGTGACCTTCAAACACAGTAAATGTTTGGAGTTAGTTTCTGAGCATGTAATCTAAATTGGGGATTGGAAGTTGGAAGCGATCCTAACCTAACAGGAAAAAAAAAAAAAGAGATGTATAGTTTTAAAATCTGGAGTTGCAAAGAAGCAACAAATGAAGGTTTAATTATCTGGGGAAAGAGTATCAGGCATCGGAGATGTGTCTGATGTGAAGGACTGCAAAAGCCCAAGGAGCAAAGCAACACCACTGAGCCATCCTCCATCCCAGCATTAATGGGTGAACAATCAATGGGATGATATGGGAGAAATATAAAGGGACCAGCTCTCTCCCACTCTGGGCTGAGGATCATGAGTCCATTTCAGAGGTGAAACAGTCCCTGGGTCGGTGCCACATTGAAGAGCCACAAATACCTCATCTCAGTCACTGATGGGAACCTGTTGGCATCTACCTTCAGCAAAGTCATTGTTGGCCTTTGGTCCACACTGCAGGACTGCAGAGCTGGGCAGCACACAAGGGTGAGGAGATGCCCGTGGGGAGCAGGCAGAGAAAATATATCCGTGCATCCTGGGAAGGTTTATGGCCAGTGTCTGCATCCCAGGCATTTCACACGAGGTCCTGAGTCACCACCATGTGCTGTCATACTTCTTTGGCAAAGGTTGTAGGAAAAAAAAGAAAAAGAAAACCCCCTAATTTATTGCAAGTAAATCTGTACTTTAGATCAGGCTTTAACTAGCCTTATAGACCGACCCTGTGATCCCTTTAACCTCCACGCTGCTGCTACGTCAGTGGAGTAACACCTGATGTGCACTGATTTAAATCAGATCAAGGTCTGACCTCTACAAGGGAGAAGTGGCTTCAAAAGGTAATTAAAATGATTTAATCTCCTTTTTTATTTTCTTTAGCAGTATGATTTAATTGTATTGCCACTAAATACCAGTCTAGACAAAGTCTTGTTAAAAGCTTTAAAAACCCTGGAGTAGTTTTACCTATTAGTGATCATGAATAGTTGCTGGCATGCTGTGGGCCAAGCTCACATGAAAGCTCTCTTACAGTAACGTTCCTAAAGTTACAAACTTCCATCACAAGGAATAAAAAACAGATTAAAAATGTGTTAAAAAGCTCTTCTCCAGCTAGAAAAAAACAAGTCTTTGTTAGAAAATATGAAATCCATACTGATACAAATTGTAAATTGGCAAATTGTTGTGTCAATATGATACCAATCTGGTTATCAGCTGGAGCTGTGGGGTCACAGGGGCAGTGGTGGTGCCAAAAAGGCAGTGGTGGCCCACAGCTACTACAGCTTGCTTGGTGGGGATTTGCAGTCAGACAAGGCTCAGCGGTTACAGTGATTCATACTGCAAATAAAGTCCATCGAGGTGGTGTCATGTGGGGAAGGGAGACAGATATTTCACATGGGGAGGGAAGGGGCATCGGGAACACAGGAACCATCAGGAGAGGAGATACAACCCTCAGCCTGGAGCACCACTCGCTGGTGGGACAACCTCTGTCTCAGTGAACACCATGTGCAGGTGCATGGTTGGGGAGCAGGGCAGCCCCAAAGTCCTGCTTGGAGGTGGATGGAGGCAGCATCACTCTGGGGTGGAGCCTGGGTATGTATTGGAGCACCCAAACCCCTCACATTTATGGCTGTACTTCTCATGCCTGGACCTCTCACACCTGTATGCACAGGATGACCTTGTGTCATTTTCCACCTCAGGTTGCCCAGAGAGGTGGTAGAAGCCCCATCCCTGGAAACATTCAAGGTCAGGTTGGACGGGGCTCTGAGCAACCTGGTCTGGTTGAAGATGTCCCCATGACTGCAGGGGGTCTGGACTAGATGGGCTTGAAAGGTCCTTTCCCACCCAAATCAGCCTGTGATTCTATAATTTCTCCTTTTCCAGGGCACTGCATTATTAGTGACCCATTTTTAAGAAAAGGGAAGATGCACCAAGTGTCACAGGGGACCCAAAACTGTTGGCTGAGCCCCTCACTGTCAGAAAAAGCGCATTTTGTCAATACTAAGAAAAGAACATGGTGCTGCATAATTGCCATCATTTGTCTGTCTGAGCTGATGACTTTCCAGTTTCATTTCCTCCTGTGTAACGTTATAGGGGACAAATATGAGATATTCAGCAAGGACTGAAGCAGGGAAGTCTGCAGGAGTGTTTAGTGGGAGGTCAGGAATTTTTAAGAGGTATTATTACAAGGCGGTGTGGTTTGGGTCATGTTTCTTGTAGACATCTTGTCAGGAAACTTTTTAAATAATAAATTATAATCTCTTTATATATTGTACAAGCTTATTAAACTCAATCTTTAAACATAAAGCTGAATTCTGAAAATACCAGCAGGCAAGCTCAGAAGCTAAAAATAAAAAAAATAAAAAAAAAAAAAAAAAAAAGAAGAGAAAAAGAGAAATAAAACATATGCTTGCCAGAGTTTTAAAGACAGTAGCCACAGCACACCAGATTTTAATTAGCAGCTACCTGCAGTGGCAGTGGCCTGGGATGAAATGTTTTGATGTGCGTAAATGTTTCTATAAAACAGTTGAAGCTTTCTTAGATCCTAAATCTTTTTTCTTTTTTTTTTCTTGAGCGTTGCAGTTTTCCAGTATGAACATTTCACAGATGGAGATCACGGGAAGATCTAAAGTCTTTGCTCTCTGTCTCTGTTTCTCCAATAATAAAATGAGGATACTTATATTTATTTAGTATAAAAGGCTCTTAGGTCTTCCAAAAAAAATGGTATTTAATGACTGGGTACAACTAGCAGTTGTGGTAGCAATACTTGAAGACATAATCTTACCATAAGTCCTGCTAACACTTGGACTAGGAGAGTAATGTAGTGATCCAGATTTCCTCCTTGAAATATTTCAGCTGCAGCATCTTTTGTCAGGAATACCCTTGAGTCTAACCAGCACAAGCCTTTTTCAGAAATGTTGAGCAAGTTATGTTCATTCAAACGTCTCCTGCAAATGGCTGTGCACTGCAGAACCTCCCCTGACTTCACCAAGGCACTTCACGAAGTCCTTGAAGGTGGCTTGGTGACCCATCTCTGCTGGGAATCTCCCACAGCATTTGAACGTGGGGCTCTTTAACATTGCCCTTTCTTTTCTGGATGGATCAAGACTGCACAGGATTATGGTAAAACCCAGTGATGGAGTCACTGACATTGCCTTCTGCCCTGGAAAGATGCAGGGTGATGAGGTGGGTCCTGAGGAGCTTTTGGAGAGGGAAGGGGATGCCCAGCATCATGCTTATCTCTCATTCACCCTTTGAGACTGACCTCGTGGCACAGAAAGAGATGGAAAGGCAGGACCAAACTGGTCTGTGAACCATTTTCAGGACTTCACGGTAAGGGCTGATAATGTCTGATAAAGTCAGGAGAAAATCCACTTCCTGAGTACAGCCTGATTTGCACGGACCTGGAGGAAAGGGCAAGGTGTGTTTGCTGTCCTCTAAATAAATCCTGCCCTAAGTCAGGCAGGTGGCTGCTGCTCTCACTTAAAGGAGTGCTTACAAATTCCTGGCGTATCCCTTAATTCATGTGCATTGTTGATCTGAATAGGAGAGACAACGTATATAAGTGTGTATACGTGTGTGTCCCACCTTCCATTCCCACGATGCTCATTTCTGGTCTTATATTTCTGCCTCTAATTTCCTGGAGTCCAAAATGAAGGATCTTGTGTCACAGCTTACACCTCCACCCACATCATCAGGGACGGTTCCTAGGAAGGTCATCTCATCACACCAAGCTGTCCCAATAGGGACCTGCCCTTCAAGTGGACTCATCAACCTCAGATGCAGAAGACGCACCATGTCCTGTCTTGATTGACACCCTACACAGTCCAACCTGGCCCAGCATTGGCAGCTGGCACCTGGTGAGGAGATTATATTTACAGAGGTATAAATCAGGGAACCCCTTTCCAAGGTAAATAGTACCAAAACCATTTGACCCTAGATACTAATTTCCTTACTTAATCCATAACCTAATAGAGTGTTCTTGTAAAGTGCAGGTTTTCCTCAAAGGTGCTTTTTATCAAACACTTTTTGGAGGTCGGTAGAATGGTTGGTTGTGAATTGCCAACCTCACAGTAAGAGTAAATGTGATTAAGATAATTAAGTTGCAGGCACTGTTACATATTAGAGATAGCTATAGATTTTTATTATCTGTTGTGTTAGGTTTAATTGGTGGCTATTAGTGTCTTGTCAGATCTGAAGACACACAAAGATTTTTAATGGGAAATCTGATTGCACCTGGGGGCATTTTCTCTCTGCAGTCAAGATTGCTTTTCTCCTCTATCATAGGGAATACTTGTATTCATCAGTACTGCTGCAGCTCTTAGTCAAAAAACAACCTTCAGTAGTCATTAGAAGGCCTGGGATGGATGGGCAGCATGGACAGGACAGTGCATGGAGTATCAAGGAACTGGAGGGTTTTTATCTGCATTGTTAATTACCTGTATTTGAATTTCTGGTCATTTCTGCCTATTTTAACTGTAAATTCTTCAAGGGAAGAAGAGTAGTATTGTATTTGTGTAGAGCTGAACATATTGACTCCAGTCTTATTTTTGGACCTGTTGGTCTTCCTATAATGCAAATAATAACTATGGAGTATTACCAGACACTGGGGATTTTTAAACTTTATTTAAAAATAAGGTCCAGATTCAGGCTTAGAACAAGAATTTCTGGCCCGGTCACAGTTTAGAGAACGGGAAAGGGAATCATCAGATCAGTTAATTAACCATAGACTGGGCAAGATACGTTGATGAAGGATTATACCCTTGCTTTCAAAGCACATTGAGAAGCTGCTGCTTCCAGCAATGTGCTACATGGGTACCTTGTATTAGCCTGGAGGGAGTGTCTCTA
>NW_010338257.1:138459-149845 GCF_000700745.2 Antrostomus carolinensis
CATGCTAGATTTATCCTCTGCAAATTCTCATCCACATGTATAGATCCAATCCAATGTTGTTAAGCTTGTGAAATTTGATGGGCTCACAGCACGAGGTAGTTTAGTTGCTGCTATGTGAGATTCCCATCTATGTTCAGGTTTATTGAAAACGTTATGTCCCATCTGTTTCTAGATGCTCCTTTCATGTTCCTCATCTCTTCAGGCTCTCTTTTCCAAAGACTTCACTTGATCCATGTGGAGTTAATAAGAGATTTTGGTGTGTGAGTATATGCACAAGGACCAAGATGTCTTGTTTCATAAAAGTCTGTCATTGATTTATTCCTCCTTCTGCTGCCTTGCTTCCTGTTCATTTCTCCTCACACTTTCAGAGCGAGGGACGCTGTTTACATTAAGGATGTTTCTTGTGTTTACAGATGGGGCAGCATTTGTAAATGATTCTGAAGACTTGTTGTTTCCAAAGAGTCTCTCCAGGCTTTCAAGAAGGGGTTTCACCACTTTAGTGCTTTGTGTTCACTGTTTGTTTTAAACTTATTTTATATGTCCTAAAAAATGTGCCAGTGGGTCTGGTCAGCTCCTGATGCCGTTAACCTCCTCACTGTTTTCTGATGGCCAAGCAACCGGGATGCACGTGGACATCAGCTCCAGCAGCATTTTTCTGGATGTGCAGTTCTACTTATTTCTCCTTGTGTGTGATTAAGTGTGGCACGCAGTCACGGGGTTTTATTTCAGAAAGTCAACATTCTCCCTCTTCTCTCTCCCCCCCCCCATATGTGATGAGTCCTTATATCATAAGGAATGTTGGAGTTTTATGATAACATCATTTTTTTCTTTCAGAAAAAAAAAGCAAAACTACACTCGTTTTATGTTTTATCAGTATGTGCTTTGTCTTTTGGGTCCTACTTAAAGACACACTTGCTGTTTAGGACATTTTCAGGTTAATTAAAAAAGATAATCTAGAAATAGAGTAGATAAGCCAGAGACATGGCTTTTCATGGAAGTCCTGCCACTCATGGTGGATTTTCTGCTTCTCTTGACATCTAAACCATAGAGAAACACTGGAGATAAATATATCTATCAGCTAGAAGTGAGTGTGCTTGTCATGGAAGAGTGGATACCAATTTGAATTGACTACCATCTTTTTTCTTGAGATGTGGGGGTACATATTTTCCCTAGTGTCATGCCACAGTTTTTGTGTAGCCAAAAATAAAAAGCACATGTTGCATAAAAGCAAAGTACACCGATATCTAAGCTATCAAAGAAGAAGAGTGACCAAGCCAAATACCTTTGGTTAAATGAGGCAGGAATTCAAAGCTGAGTACTGCATACAAATAAAATGCCAAATTCATTGTCATTGCTTGCAGAAATTTTTTATAAAAGAGGGGTGTTGAAGGCGGATCTCAGTGGGCAAATCTAACCTGGAGATTTGCTGAACCAGCAAGAGTTGCAAACACACATGGCAGTGGTCAAAAGGAGCTAATGGCTTTTGGAAAACCATGTCTAAGTGGGAGCATTTTTGCATCTTCTGAGACAGGTTTAAAGGGTGGCCACAAGTCGAGCATTCAGCTCCTAGTTGTTGAATGTCTTTATTTAAATTGCACTGGATGTGATTTCCTGGATGAGATAGAAAACTGAAGTCTTAAACTCCTGGTTTAGGGATTTTTTTTTTTTAATCCAATTTTACATTTCATGATGTCCCAATGTTCTTGCTAAATTGTTGCCTATTTTATTCAGTCAAAACCTGGTGAAGGTAATTTTTTTTTTAACCAGTTCTTCTCCAGACTAAATTCCCCTGGGAGAAATTGAACTCAGCAAAAATATTTACCTAAACAAGTGTGTTGGGAGAGGAGGTTTAAAACACACACTGCACTTGCTGGTGCTTCTCAAGCTTGTGAGAGCTGTGGGAAGTAACTAAAATCACTAAATAGATATTTGAAACCTCACTTTTGGAGAAAAAAAAAAACAACTCACCCAATCCTGTAAGTGGAGATATGTACACAGAAACTGTTGCAACCTAAAGCACAGAGAAGTTATAGGGTTTCTGTTTAGAAAAGACTTTAGAATTATATATAGAAACCTTCATAGGGTATATGTTTAACACTTGTAATTCCAATTTTAAACATAATCCATGAGCCAAGTTATAGGTAGAGCTGCTGGTGCTGAAATATTATACAGAGAAAGGTCTGAAAGAAGCTGATACTTCTGTGATAATGCAGCTTTGGATACTTGAGTATTCTTTCCATTTCTTTTTTTACTATGCTCCATTAGCAGTAAAATATGCAAGTGTCATTCCAGCTTTACCGTTTTTGAAGTAGTACTTGAGCATTGTAGGAATCTTTTGGCAGACAAAATGTATCTTTCACAGGAAATTCTATAACTATCAAGATAAGTTTTTAAAATATTTTCTTTTTCAAAGAAATGTGAATCAAGCACTGCTCTGCAAACTGACACTCTAGATGAAGCAATGAGCCTGAGCTGCTGAAAGCAAAGGGAAGAGGCTTCAGCTCCTTAAATTTTCTGTTATCTAAGTGCCTTTCCGAAAAGTATTTTAATTTGTATTCTTGGAAACACCATTTTCTGGGTCAACACTGTAGGCTGATGTTGCCAAAAATCCCCTCATCCTTCTGGGGAAAGTGGCAGTTCTGATGCAGAGATGTGTCTGACCGAAATGTGCTGTTATCTCCACTTTGGTCTGACAGCAGCTACCTAGAAGTTACCAACCTTTGGTATTCAGTTACTGTCACAATGGATTTGACCTTAGAGGCTCAGTCTTTAAACCCTTGGACCATCCATGCCTTGAGTTTTAATGTTATTCCTGCAAGCAGCTCTGATGTAAAGAGAAAGTTGGGTTCCCTCTTGGCCATTATGGGAAATATTATCTTTCAAAGGAAGGGCAGCATTTACATCTTTAAAAAATTAATTCAAGATCAGAAGCAATGACTTCCAATACTATTTTTCTTTCAAGGTTTCAGTATCCTGAACTATCTGATCTCACCAAATAACACTGTTGCACGTCAACTGATCAGTCTTCTCTTTGTCCCTAGGTAGCCTCCACCGAGACGTTAAGCTGTATTTGCTTTGGGTAAGGTACCACACTATGCCAATATTGTTTTGTGGGGGACAATTTTCTGATGTTTGATTGCCTTGGGTAAGACATCTTTGGTGAATCATTATACCGAAATGCAAAGAAGGTAACTTGAGAAAGATGCTTATGTTTCTGTAGCACTTTGCAGCAGATGTCTCCTATTTACTGCTTTATTTTATTGCTTAATGACTGGATCTCGAGTAATTGAACAATTTGACAGATATTTATTTGTAAAACGTGATTCATTTAGTCAGACATTGTGAAACAGTTTCATGCCAGTTCTAAAAATTTTGGTAGAACTTTCTAAAGATGCAAACGTTCAAGTAAATTGCTCATGTCAATAGCACATCCACTTTTTACTGTTCTTTACTGCACACAAATATTTGAGTTGACAAAAAAGCGCTGGTGAACAGACTACAGGGACTTCTGAACTTTAATCAACCACAAGCACTGGCAGGGTTCAGAAGTAATTTCCTAACTATGAATCACCTGCAGACAATGAATCACATACTGGAGAAGATTGCCAAATAAAACAAGCCATCATGTATAGCTTGCATTGACTGGACTATGGAAAGGCCTTTGATTCACCTAGCTGAAAGAAAAGCTGTGATGAAAGCACTGAAATAAAGGCATAAAAGAATGTAGGAATCCCAAACCACATCTGCTAGCAGTGAATGGAGACATTTAAGTTCGACAAGGAAGATAAAAGAAAGCAAGACTAAGCAAAATAGCAGGCAAGGAGACACTATCTTACTGGAAAAGACTTGCCTGGAGAAGAACTTCACAAAGCATTTCTGGGAAGAAGACCTTAGCTTAACTTCAACCATATGTGCGAGCTCAGATTTCGACTGCGACGGAGCAGTTGTCTTTTCTGAAACAGCCAATGATCTCCAGGTGATTTTTAGGGGAACTGAAACTTGGGGATAGCAGGGAAGACAAATGGTAGGTGAAGGCTGAGGAGGGAAGGCATTCTCCTGACGGTTGGTCTAGTGGTCGCTGAGGTGAACAGAAAGTTTCTCCAGGGACTGCACAGACCAAACACCTTCTGCTGAAGAAGAGGTGTTAGGTTTCTACCTCTAACAAAAAGGGGCCAAGAGGTTGGGTGCTAACAAAGAAAGGATGGGATACATAACATTTGCATAACATTTTTCAAAGACAATGCTGAATAAAAGAATACTGAAATAGGAGAAGAAACTGAAACTTCCTGGAGACTGTAAAGAATCATACATAAGAGTAAGTCCTACCACAAGGAAAAGAAATAGAAGGAGGAAGAAAATTTACTTTTTTAATATTTTATTTTTTTATGAGAAGTATTTGGTCATGCTTTTCCAAGCAGCAAGACAATAGCTGGTAGAGCAATGACAGTGGAAGCAAAAAAAAAAAAGCCCTGCAATTATCTAAACTTTGACGATTCCTTCTGTTTGTGCCAGTATTCAATAAACCCTCAAATTGCATGCTGTAGCAGGAGAGTGAATTTACTGCAGCCAAAATCATATGAGTGCAATGAATCAAGACAGCCTTTCCCAGCCGCTCAGGTCTGGCTCATGTATAGCTCTCCGCACACTAACGTATACTCTGCTTCTTATATTTGACAATAACTGAAAAAAAAAAAAGGACAAAGCAGAATTTCAAAATCGCTATGGAGCTACCAGCTAATGGAGAGAAACTTGCTGCCAGCACAAGGTCATCACTGGTACCTCTGGTGAGCAAGACCTGGTTTAGCTCCTGCTTCTTTCTTGGCTACTCAAACAGGCAATAATTAGGTAAAAATTGGAATTCCCTCCCCAGTACCAGCCTAGCAAGGAGCTGTGGTAGCCCAACGCTCTTAGGAGTCCCAATAACATTTAGAAATCAACTTTGCAGTCACCCAGCGTTACTTCCAGTTGGCGATGGGCCCTTTTCTTTAATTTGTTTTGAAGTGTGGTCTGAGCTGGAGGAGGGACCGTGAGCACTTCCCCAAGCAGCCACGAGAGAGCACCCGGCAATTAGGGCTGGGTGGGCTTTGCGCTTCTCTGCGAAGGAAAATAAATCACCGACAACCTTAAGAGAAATTCTTTGCAGGATTCCCTCCTCGCCTCACGCTCTTTAAACAAAATTGCAGTCGGGAATGCAAGCCAGGGTTAACTAAACCCTCGCTACTTGTTTTGAGTCACAAGTCACCACAAGGTTTAGCCGTGGATTGGTGTATCGAGGTGGTAGCTGTGAAATATTGCCCCAGTGCAGGAGAAGAGGGAGTTTGTCCCCTGGTTTAGGTTATTCTTCTTCAAAGCCAAAAGCTGCCTAATGGCTGCTGGCAACGTCGACAACCGTTTAGCGGCGGCCAGCTCTTTACCTACCTTGTCCATTTTCCTGTGTGCTGAATAATACTTAGGCACCAGCTGATCAAAGAGCCTGCCCATGAAATGCAGCTGAAATAAGTTTTCCACACTTTATTTCTCACATGTTAGATACATCGATACAGACAAGGACTGTTGTGCGTACAAGCAGGAGCGGGGAGGGGGTCCCCTCCATCGCCGTCCCTGCCCAGGCACGTTTCTGCAGCTCACACAGAGAATTGCAGCTCTCCCAGCAGAAGTTAAACACTCCATTAAGGTTTTTTTTACCTTTATTTTCAAAGAGTTTATGCCAGTTTTTACTGTCATGTTTGGGATCACCTATAAAAAGAAGATATAAATGTAATAAATAATGGGAAATCATTTACATAGTGGCTTTCTGCTCCTGGAGAGTGCTTTCCAACATGCCAGATAGTATTAAAAAAATGCAGGAATCTCTGTTCCTAAAACCTCAGATCACATATGAATCATGTCGTTCACGAGGCACATGTTTACTCGTGTGGTCACTGGGGTACATATTTTTGCAGGCGTGTAAGAGCAGCTCTTGGGTCCAAGGCACCGTGCCTGGCCGAGAGCTGTGATCTCCACGGCTCGATCCCATCCCACTGCCAGAGCTGCTGGGGACTTGCACACCTCTAAAAGCACGTCCTGGCTGTGCTGCAGTGAGGATGGGGCCGGTATCCTCCCCGGTGGGCAGGGGCATGGGTGATGTCCCTCACCGTGCCATGAACACCCTCAGGAGAAGTGCTTTGGCTCTGTGGTTTCAGCTGTGGAGTGTTTCTGAGTCAAGGCTCCAGCTCTTGGGGCAAAGAATTTTTGCTCCCAGGACTGGGTTTGGGAAAGCTCTCTACTGGAAGGAGGAGGAGGAGGAGGAGGAGGGAGAAGGTGCCTAAGGCTGAAGGGTTTGAAACAGGAATTTAGTTCTTTGCCCCATGTCCTCAAAGTCACCCAGTTCCCAGTGAGGAGCTTCTGGCAACATCAGCCCCACTCCCTGCTACTGTCAAGTTGGAGCCTTTCAACCGGGATAAAAACCCATTTTTATAAACAACAAAGTAATTAAACACCGATACAGCCCTGTGTGCTTTTTTTGTATCTGGCCACCCCTTGCAGAGACGCTCTGGCTCCAGCCATTCAAGCAGTTTCCTATGACTTGACTTCAAAACCAACCAACAACAACAACAACCACCAGCTCTGCCAAGCATTGGCCTGCGCTGACCCCGGTGCAGGACCCACACACCCCACCCAGGTGAAGGCACCTGGGCCCTCACACCTTTCACCCAGGGGTAATTTGAAGGCATCTCCTTATTCCCAGGGTTAGTCACAGCCATTGTGGTTGCCGCCGTCCCTTTGGTGAGCAATAAATGCTATCTCCAAATTGCAGAAGTGTAGATGCAATTATATGCAATACTTATAGAGAAGTACTTATTATTATATGCAATAGTGATATAGAAGTATTGTGAGTATATAAAATCAGGAAGTAATGAAAAACAACAAAATGTGTAAAGTCATGTTGGAAATCACTTCAAATCCAGGAGTATTTCCAGTCCTGCCCTTGGGAGAGTCAGTCCCTAATTTAGCTGATGCTACATTCAATTACCATGTGGAGTAATACCACTAATTAAGTCTATACTTAAATATTAGAGAAAGAATAATAAACCAAAATCTTACTTAATATTTAATAGTTCATACAAAGGTTTATGTAAATATATTCAACTGGCAACTATCAGACAGTTGGGTCAATCCCAGGTGCCACAAAATGTACCAGAAGGTGCTTTGAAGGACACTCATAGTGTTCAGTGGAAAAGGGGAAAAAAAAAATCTTCAAGTGAAGTACATAATGGGTTTATTTTGCTAAATAAATTTAGGTTTATTGATGAATAATAACAAACACTGTGTGGGTATGCCAAGGGGAAAGCTGTGCCAAGCAGCCGGCACTCAAGTCTAATTTTCACAATGTTTTCTTGCTCTGTTCACTTGATCATCCTAAAATGTTTTCAGAAGTTAAAATTCTTCCTTCTGATATATCTTGTACCCAGTAAATGCTGTTTATATCGACAGCAAACAAATCTTAACTGAATCTATACAACTAATGTCTAAGTTCAGTGAACAAAAATAATCATTCCAAAAAGTGTTTAAGGTGAAATCAAGCTAGAATTGCAAAGAGCTGGTGGAAAACACATTTTGATGGTGTGGGCTGACAGTCAAGCTGCTAAAGACACCTTCTGGATCTGTTTTAGGAATTGCTTATTAACCACTTCAATAATAAACAGAGAGATTAAAAGCATGTAATAAAAGAAAATCCAGTGGATATTTCACTCGATATCCTCAAGCACGACACGTTTATTTCATTGAAAAATTCTCTCTTGTTGATTCTGTAACGTGATTCAATGTTTACTTCAGTTAATGATTTTTAGGGATCTTTCACTGGCCTTTTAATGCTACAAACGCAGCGAAGATTTGCGCAACGTATAAGGGTTGGGTTTGCTTTTGCAATGTAAACAATACCAAAGGAATTTAAATTATTATTTAATCTACACCAACGAGTTTCTGGATGGCCATACACACCAAAAGTGCTGTACAATAAAGTAGGAATGAAAGGTGGCTGTGAGCCTGAGGCTGCAAAGTGAGGGAAGGATTTTACTCCTTTATGTGGCTCCATTTATCATAGAATCATGGAACGGTTTGGGTTGGAAGGGACCTTAAAGCTCATCCAGTCCCAACCCTCCTGCCATCAGCAGGGACACCTTCCACTAGACCAGGTTGCTGAAAGCCTCATCCAGCCTGGCCTTGAACACTTCCAGGGAGGAGCAGCCACAGCTTCTCTGGGCAACCTGGGACACTGTCTCACCACCCTCACAGGAAAGAACTTCTTCCTAATATCTCATCTAAACCAAAATCTAATCTAAATCTAAATTATGTTCTTCAGTGTTAGGAAGAACAGCCCCAAAGGTGGGTGCTGCTCTTGGAGGGTGCTGAGCAATTAATTACTTTCAGGGCTCTTCTGCAGTAAATGTTGACTGCTAAGTAGTTGCTAAGTAGTTGCAAGCTCAACCTCTAAAGTATGGTTTTAGCAGTAAAATGCTTATTTCAACTTTCCTTCTGAGGGAAATGTCATGGTGTATTTAATGTTCTCCTCAACTGCATTTTAACCCTTTCTTAAAGCCATGTTAAGGAGAGGACTGGGATTTGGGGAGAGATGAACCAGAGAAGTGCTTACGGTTTGAAGAACTCACCCAACCCTGCGGAGACCAGAGGCTGAACAAGAAATAGTTAGTCCTTAAAAAGGTTCTTATTTCCACTCTGAGATAAAAATTGCTTCTCACAGCTGAATTTTGAAGCCAGTGAATAGAATGCAAGAGCAGTTAGTCCTTTCTTCAGTCAGAAAATAAGTTAGAGTGGGTCCACACAGTTTGCAGATACTTAATGCTTCCAGGATTGTTTTAAGATACAATTGTTAGGGCATGTTTAAAAAAGAAAAAAGAAAAAAGAAAAAAAGATCCTTCAAGAGCTCATTTCCCAGAGCTTTACCAGCCAACAGCCCTAATGGGCTCACACCACACAGTACACAATAATTGTTGACTAATAGTATGTGCTTTGCAAAAAAAAAAAAAAAAAAAAAAAAAAAAAAAAAAAAAAGAAGAAGAAAGAAACAAACTGTTATATGTTTTTTTGTTGAGATATATTTAGAGAGCTTTCTTATTGTTAAGAGCTTTAGGAACAATAATCAGTGGTATGTCATTCTGGTATTGTTAGCAAAGTCCTTTCTATTGAATTTTCAAGATGTTGTAAAGTGAGATTATGTGAGTAGCACCTCTGGACACTTTTTCCCATCATTGTGTTGGTATCAATCGCTGACTTCCACTGTTTCTCCTGGTATTAAATGAAAATGTTGTTTCCCACTACGCTGATTGGAGGCTGTATAATGCATGACATAACTGATAACCCTACTGAGATTACGCATTGTAGGATTCGAACTGTGCGAGAAATTTGGACAACAAAGTAGGTGGCCACTTGGACCGAGAGACAAAGTTGAAAAGAAAATGTACCGGGATCATTGTTTCAGCTGAAACGAAGAAACATTATAAATGGATAATTTATGAGGCTGGTCCCTCATGTTTTTGAAAAAATGCTGCTCTTTTTGTTGTTGTTGTCCCTTTTTTTTTTTTTTTTTCTGTGGAGAGAGTAGGTAGAATATATTTTCCAAGGGCAAAGTGCTGCCCTAAGACACCCCAGTCTTCCCTCACCCCCGGCAGAACTGTGTTAGAACACAAACCCCACACCCTGCCGAGACTCCTGACATTTTCCAAAGAGGAAATATTAAAAATTCAGTGGCAGAGTGGAGGAAGTTAAGCTTTGGAACAAGCAGTGAGCTGAGAAAGCCAGATTTTTTTAGTCTCTATAATAAAAAAAAGTGAAAATAATGAGAGGCTTTGAGCTAGCTTCTGTATTACACACACCACCAGTATCTGAGCAACATAAAGCCCAACATACGGAATTCCCTTATAGAAGTTTTTGGCTGCTGCCATTTCCATTACACCATGTCAGGTTGTTTTGGTTTTACACTCGTCCTTCAGAAGAATTTTTCTGGAGAGGTGGCTGAGCTGGTCCAACACCGTTGTGCCACCCTGTTAATTACCCATGTGTGATTCTTCTCCTCCTGCACCATGACAAATTTAGGCTGGTTTCAGATTTTATTTTTTTTTTAATTTTTTTTAGTGTGTGTTAAGTTCTTGGACTGACCCCAATCCCTGTTCCTGCTCTCCTTAGTTCTTCACACAGTGACTTCCCTTCCAACATAGCTCCTTCCTCAGCTAATAGAGGGTGGCATATGCAGAGCTTGGCTTATGACTAACACAAGGTAGGAGGAAAGGTCACTGTGGCTTCCCACTCCCTGTCCTTCCTTACAAGCAATGAAGAAAAGCATAGGGAAAATCCAGGTACAAGTCATGCTCTTGCCCTTCAGCATCTCTCACCCTGGTCTGTACGCTCAACTAGGACAGGGACAAATTCAGATTTGATTCTGGTGTTACTCAGCTGATGGGGTGTTAGGTCCAAAAAGTAGTTCTTGATCTCCCATTGAAAGTTTTTATGGACAAGTGTAAAGCTGGAGAGAGTTTCTCCATGCAGTGGTTAAGGTTTTAATAGCTCTTAAATAATAAAAACAGCAGAATTGCTTCCAAAAAGAGTACCAGGGAATCAATTTTAAATGTAATAAAGGTCTTCATTACAGTGGATTGCAAAGTGTTTTGTGGCTTGTGGTTACACAGAGCAGAGGGTGTGTGGATCCTTCAGAAAGAAATCTTTATTACACGGTTGTGATTGCAGCTGACTGGACTTCACAGCTCTGAGTGTCCCCTCTTGAGAATGAGTGGGCACGTATCAGCGTGCAGGGACTTCATGTTGATCCAAAGGTGGCAACAACTATCCTCCTTTAAGACACGAGTCAGGAGAGACTGGGTGCTAGAAAAGATCCCTGGTCATGCTCAGACTAGAAATGAAGTCAAGAGAAGACACATCAGATGGGTGTCCAACAGGACTAGAAGTAAGAGAGGGAAGAGTTGGGTACAGTAAAACACCTGGTTCCATAATTGGGAAGATCTAACTCATTAAAACATCTGTAAGAATCAGTTTTGAGCAAAGACCATTAGTCTCTGTCCTCTAATGTTTCACTTTAATTTTGATCACGGATGACCTGAAATTGAATCCGTTGCTGGGATTTTTCACACAAATTTGTTGAACACTTAAATTAATCTCTGCATCTCAGCTCATGCCTGCATTTTTTTCTCTCCTCTGATGGATCCGCACTTTAGATGGAAGAAAAAAACTCTCTTTATTTTGGGAGTGGAGAAAGACCTGTGGACAAGACAAAAGAGGGCATCTTTGGAGGATACTGCAGCCATGGCTTGTGTTATGTGGGCAGAGGATGCATCTCACCACCTTCATCTCACAGAATCACAGAATGTCAGGGATT
>NW_010338258.1:0-6751 GCF_000700745.2 Antrostomus carolinensis
GAGCCCGCTACAGCAAACCAGGGGCGGCAAACGCCGAAGGGATAAAGCTCCCCTCAGAGCGGTCTGAAATGGGGCTGCGCTACCAAACCCGCCTTCGAGCAATGACACAAGGAACGTTTAACCTAAAACTCATTGTTAAATTGCTCACAGGTGGTGTGGAGGACTCGTACCCCACCCTCACTCTGGGCGGGTATTTAATTTCCCCACAGACTGGGGGCTCAGGGGCTGCAGAGGTGAGGACCCCCCGCTCCAGCGCCTGCCCTGGTCCAGGGACAGGATCGGGAACAGGAAGATCCAGCAATGGCTGTGGTGGTGACAGTCCTCGTTCGAGATGGACGCAGCATCCCCAGAGCTGACCTCGCTCCACGCTGGAGCTCACAGTTGGATGTACCCAGTTTCAAGCTGTTTTACAGAAAAAAACCCAGCCTTTTGGGTTCTAGCCCAGCAGCCTTTGTTAGGAACAAAGTATAGATAACGGGATGGAGCAAGGCTAGAAAATGCTGCAGTTAAAGCTCCCTTTGCTACTCTTATTATTTGTGATCAAGAAGAATCAAATCAAAAAGCCATTAGCCCAGCACTGAAAATGAGCGTGGCCCCCCCTTTGTGCAGCAGATGGGCTGCAGGCTCACCTCTGGCAATTATCAAAGCTACAAACGATAATTTACAGATTCCATCTCCAAAAATCTCAGTCCCTAGCTTTTATGTTTATTAACAGACTTAAAGTGTAGGTTTTACAAACAGGGAAATTAGCACATCAGATAGCTCTGGACTCCTCACACCAGTCATGGCAAATTATCAAACTCTGTTATACAACCTCCCTTCAGAGATACGACCTCAAACCGCTGCATTTAGCTCAAATGTCCCACTCTTTGTAGGAAATAACTCCAAACACTGCAACTTTTCATGATGAATCAACCCGTAAGTATTTAGTGGACATGTATATGCTCGGAAAACTCCATTTTCCCTCAGTTTTGGTCCTTCAGTGTTTGCAGGTCACGTGAGGTCTTGTAAATACAGGCTTGGCTCGAGACCTGCTGGCACAGGTTTCTTTTACACACAGTCTGTGCTTATTTTATCTGTGTGTCCTTTTTTTATATCTTTGTTTATCTGAAAGAGTCAGCCTCGGTGAACAAGCCTGACCTTCTACTTTGCCATCACACCTCTTCCTGCTTCCTTCTGTTTCATCAGGAAAAGCAGCTGCTTGCTAGACCAGCTTGTGCACTTGCATTGCGTCCCCACTTCAGGGGTTTAAGATATTTTATAAATACAAGTAATCTCAGATTCCTCAGCTCTGGAGTGAACTATCCCTCATCTTCCCCACATAGCAAAGCAAGAGGCATGGAGGGAGAGGGAGCATGTGCAGCATCATGCAGCAAGTCAGAAAGAGCACGTAGGAGAATTCTTTGCAAGTGCTGCAGCTGTAAAAAAGGTTCTTCATCCATAGAAAAAATGCACAAACCTATCTGAGATTGTCATCTTAGATACCTCCGTAGACCTAGGAGGGAAGCCACTCCCCTGTTTGGGGCATGGAGTCACTATTTATTCAGTGCAATGACCAGAACCACGTTATTTGCAGCATATTTAAAAAGCAGGGAAAATATTTTTTTAAAAGCCCCATATAGAGCAGCCTGCTGGCTGGAAACATTTGTTCCAAAAAGAAAAACACATTCCCACAGTTTACCTCCAGGCTAGCACTTATCAGGGTCTTCACCTTATCACCACGCTGCTTCTCCTGCCTGCAGTCAGAGCTAAAATGCTCTGTAGATGGAAAAGAGCTCAGAGCAAACTCTTGACTGCTCTCACAGCCGAACATCTGCTCACCCAAACAGCATTCCGGGCGTGCGTTACACCTCCCAGCTTCACAGCAACACACAGGGACAGCAGGGAAGAACGGGGAAACTATTTATCAGGCGTTCACATTTGGTTTTAATAGTCAGGAAGCCTTTTGGATACATGGGTGGCATCTACAATTTTGTCCTGGGGAAAAAAAGGCGGCTTGGGCTCCATGCTGACATCTTCTGGGAGGCAAACACTGCTGGGAAAATGAGGTTTTCCTCTTCTCTTGGACTCTCTTAACACCATACTTGTCTTAACTTGAAGCTAACAGCTAGAGTGCACAGTACAGAGGAAAGACTTGTGGTAGGGATATGGAAAAAGTAATCTCCAACGTATAAATTCCTTCTCCCCTCTGCTATTTTTGCATCTCTGCTTTTCAGCATCACAACACAGAAGCCAAAATACATTTTAAATACCTGAAGTGCAGGGGCCAAATGGATGGGGCCGGGCTCTTTTCGGTGGTGCCCAGTGACAGGACAAGGGGCAATGGGCAAAATCTGGAACACTGGAAGTTCCAGACAAACTTAAGGAAAAGCTTCTTCACTGTAAGGGCAACAGAGCACTGGGACAGGCTGCCCAGAGAGGGTGTGGAGTCTCCATCTCTGGAGATGTTCAAACCCACCTGGACGCTTTCCTGTGCAATCTGCTGTAGGGAACCTGCTTTGGCAGGGGGGTTGGACTGGATGATCTCCTGAGGTCCCTTCCAACCCCACCATTCTGCGATGCTGTGATTTTAAGGCACAATCCCTCTGCATCTGCTTCCCTGACTTCCAGCAGTCTTGACATTGTGATCCCTTGAGAGTTCTGCTCCCTGGTGACTTCTATTTAGTCTTCAGCTGGTTCCCCAAGCGAGCAACTGACTGCTGCTTTTGCCGACTGCTGGCACCATCTGCAGGCCCTGCAAGCCAGGGAAGATGAAGTACTCGGTCAAATTTCTCACACTTCAATTTGAGTCTCGTTGCCAGTCAAAATGTGGAAGAGACAGATTGCCACGAGCTGTGGAAGGGAGTTTGGCAAAGGCACTAGGATCTGCGCATCGTTGCCTTAAGAAAAGCCCAAGGTGGGATTCAGTGGAAGCAGGATGTTGTCACATGGCTAACTCAGATTAAATTTTGTAATCACATATGGATTAGACCAGGATTATGAACACCTCTGAAGATGTTATTTTCTCTTCTTAAAATGTTATTTTTGGCTAAGAGGGAGATGGAGTGTAACTCATTCTGGAACACTGCCCATGTCATCTGTTGCAAAAAAAAAAAAAAAAAAAAAAAAAAGTAAAAAACCCCAAAACTTAAGACTTGGCTGTCAAACCCACTACCCACATGACTGCTTTCCCAACTGGACCATTTGTGTTGCATTTACAGCTCTTTACGTTCAGATAGCAACAGAGCAAGTGCTGAAGAATATAAGTAGTGCTTCCTGAGCCAGCCAACTTGGTATTTCATGTACTCACCCTTGACTTGTTTCTGTAGGACCCGTCCTTTGACACGATCAGTGTTTCTCTGCTGGATGGTGCTTGCAGGAGCGTTGTCCTTCGGCAGCACTTCTAGTGGAGTCCCCTCTATCCAAGGCAGGGAGAGCTTCATTAGAAACAGCAGGAGCAGAGCACGGTTTTAAAACATTTTGCAATGCACAAGTTGCTAATAGCTAGCCAAAATAAATGATAGCGTTGTAAATTGTAAATCAGAAGTTATCCTTTTTAAAAAAAAAAATTTAAAAAGAAGGAAAAAACCTAATTGGCATGGGTAAGCACCTCTTGCCTGAGTGGGGAAGGATTCTATCTACATTTCAATAGGATTTGGGTATCCAGTTCCCCGAACCTCATCCTGGCCTGGTGTGTCTGCACAAAGCGAAATAACAGAAGCTGCCAGATGGTCAGTGCAGCCTGTCATGTCTTGGTCTCCTTGCTGGGACTTGGTTTGTATGTGAAACTGTCTGAATGACTGGGGACAGATCAACGTGCTGCATATGAACCCAACTGAACACTAGTTCTTCCCCCTAGATTACAGAGGCATAATTGAGGCAGTGGTCAGCAAAGAATATGTTTTCTTACCTGTCAAAAGCTTCTTAAACCATATTAAAGAAAATTAAGATCAGATTACTAGTAGTTCTGATCATTAGCCCTTACTCTGGCTTATTTCTCACATGACAATCCCATCTTTTTCAGAGCTGATGCAGGGTGTCACCAGCAGCTCTTTGGCCCCTACCTGAATGGTGGCTGATAGGAACCTTGACCTTTGTGGCAACGGATATGCTGCTACTTGCAGCTTTTGGCTGATGGAAGAGTCTAGCTCGGCACAGGTGGTTCTCACAAGCTTTGTCTGTGCTGGGGCTTGAGGGAGTCCAGTGCTTAGCTTTCGAGGTCTGAAAGACACCAAGTTAACTTCAGTGGTGATGTCTCTCACCTCTGACTTGCCACGTTGTACCTAAAAGATTCCCTTCACAGCTGACTTTGGCTTAGCTTGCTGTTTAGGAGGAGGTCAAGGGCATTATAGAAGAATAAAGATATTTAACTTATTTCCTCATGCAGTTTGCACTATGTTTTTCTTACTGTATTTAAAAACCATCCTTGGCTCCACTGGATCTATGCCTTCTGCTCAATCCAATCCCATTAGAAAGAAACACAAAGGACTTACCCTGTGGAAGTTTGGTTCAAGAGAGTGTGATCTTTTCTTCCTGGCTGTCCTCTCAGCAGATATCTCCTGGTCTCTCCTGTTCTTCAGCACTCCCCTGGTTGGGGAGCACACCTGGCTCCCAGCTGTAGGCTCCAACAGCAAACTCCCAACACTTGCACTATCTCTCGTCTGATAATCTGGGGTGGAAATGGCTTCTAGATACTTCAGCTCAAGTGTATCCTCCTCAGAGAAGCAGGCTGAGGAGACATGGCTCCCAAGGTCTCTGTGTTGGGCTCTGGAAAGGCGACTGGCTGCAATGAGGGAGATGCTTTTGGTGTTGGCAGCAATTTCCTTCAAGGTCTCCAGACTGAGTGGAACAGAAGCAGTGTCTGCAGGTGACTTCCTCCCATGCACGTCAAGAGAAGTGGAGGAACACAGCCTGGGAGTCATCTTTCCTGCAGCAACACCTGTTGGTATCTGCTAAAAATCAAAGCAAACGCAGCATAATCTACTTTCATTCAAAGCTTTTATACTTTTCACCTTCAAAGCACTTTTGAACATGTTGAACCCTTTGAAGACATTAAATTTCAGCTGAAATATTGTTAAAACAACTTTTATGTATAGAGAAGCAAAGGCAAAGCTTTCTGTATCTCCCATATAGAGCCATGGCTACAAAACAAGTCAGCTGGCAAGGAAGAGACCGATGAACTCCTAACTCCTA
Organism: Antrostomus carolinensis; assembly: GCF_000700745.2. Taxonomy (NCBI): domain Eukaryota; kingdom Metazoa; phylum Chordata; class Aves; order Caprimulgiformes; family Caprimulgidae; genus Antrostomus; species Antrostomus carolinensis. Next base: position 5,173 of record NW_010338258.1, read on the forward strand.
ACCACGACAAATGTGGCTTGAATTCAGTTCCCACCCTACTAACCTGTTGAACTGGGCCTTTTGGCAACACAGGTAAAATTGGGCTGAGATGGGTATCCAGAGACCCCTCCTTCCTACAGGATGTGGTTTTAGATGATCTGCAACTGCCACTGTGAAATGAATATGCCAAGAGGTTAAGAGATGAAAGCATAGGCCCTTCATCAACAGGGAGAGATGAAATGTGTCTAGGTAAGAGCTCTCAAGCTGTGGGGAAAGGCAGAAGCCTGGTAAACATGGTATAAAGAACGCAGCAAGGACTTCAGGATTCATGAAGGAGAGAAAATTTTGTCCCCTGATCCTCACAAACTTTGCATCTCCCATAGCCCTCTCTGCAAAGAAGGTTCCTGCTAAAACACAGACCTACTTTGCAGGAGCAGTATACCAGGAAACTTTTCTTACAGATTCCAGTTTCTGGAGGTTCTTCCAGTTTAATATCACCCAGCTTTGGGAACTTAGCTAGGAGCTGCCAGATCTCCATACCCTAGAGAATAAGTCTAATAATGAGAAAGGTTCACATTACCTGTCTGACTCAAGGACGATGGAGGGAACATCAAACTTCACTCCCCAAAGAAGATCCTTCATGTTCCCAGGTAGTCCCTTTCTGATCTCATCTATCTTTAGAGCCAGATGCTGACTTACATCCAGAGGAGGACTGTTGTGGGGCTGCAGGAAGAGGGAAGAATAAGATCCTCAGCAGATTTTTCTCACTGTAAAGCCCCTCTTCTAGCCCTGGCTCCCAGTCTGTGGTCACAAAGATACCTCTTGATACCTCATGTGCAAATTTTCACAGTTCCAGCCACCTGCTATTTGCTCCTCTCCTGTGGAAGGGCACCTAAAGTAGTTTAATCTCACATATAACAGCATGAATAGCATTAAGTTTATTATTCAAGGTGAAACCCAACTCCTTGCCCTGTTCATTCTAAGCAATCATAATAAACAGGAGATGCTGCTGCTTGGACTCCCTGCTGAAGACTGGCAATTTCCTGGCAGCCCCTTACTGTCTCAAAACAAACACAAGTTCTCCAAAGACAACTGAGGCAACAACATATTTTCCCATTGTGCTGGAAAGACCCGAAGACCTCAATAACAACTGTGCCATGAGCAAGCAGAGGCCTCCAGAGAGGATGGTCTTCTTCAGCAATCACTTAGAGAGCTGCATGTTTGGCCTTCTAAGCTTTGCTTTTCTGTTTGCCACCAAGCCAGTTCTCTCAAATCTAATGCAACAGCAGCTGGGAAGCTGAACATGCTGGCTCATGTACAGCCCTGCCTGGGTCCTTTTCTCTCTCTAAAAGCCTTATGAATTCTCTGGGTCAAAGGGAAGGAAGGAGAGCAGAGCTCCAGAAAGACAACATGTTCCGAAAACAAAGCCCTGTACAGCTCCTGACTGGCACCAGGACCCAGCCAGGCTTTGGGTTTGTATGAATCCACAGTCATGACACAAGATCATGGGACGGTGCAGATTCTCCAGCACAAGGGTCTGCTCTGCCTTACCCTGAGCGTGCTGGACATCACTGAATGTAGCAGAAGCAGGCGGTTCAGG
>NW_010338258.1:6769-18494 GCF_000700745.2 Antrostomus carolinensis
ACAGGTGGTGTAACCTCGCCAGTGTCTCTGGGACAGGAATATTCTGGGCTGGGGCAGAGATGGGGAGGAAGAGTTAAGAATCACTCCTTGAGAAATAGCTGAGAACTGGGGAATCATGACATCCAAGACAAGGTTTTCTGGGTGGATCGTTCTCCACTTTGGCATCAGAAAACAAAGCTCAGAGGTAACAATGGAGTAGGAGCAAAGGTGCTGCTTTACCTTTTATCAGCGTCTGCTGCTGCTGAATAATTTCTTCACAGAGTAGCATATGCTGCTGCAGTTGCTGGATCACAAAATCATTCTGGCACAATAGATTCTCCTTGTACAGTGTATTTGCCTGCAGCTCAGTGTTGCCAAGCTCAAGCTCATGGGCTCTGCAGAGGAGCCTGAGCACCTCCTGCTGATCCTCACTGGTGATTTGTCTGGGGAAAAACTCCTCCATCTGGGAAGCTTTTTCCTTGGCATTTGCTAAATGCTGCTCCAGCTCTGTCTGAAAAAGGTACACAGAGGGCTGTCAAGGCAATTCAGCTTTTTGGGATAACAAAGGCATCTGAGCAAATATGTTCTGTGTCCTTCATGCTGAGATTAAAGTAATATCTACAATAATTAATTTGCTTACTCTACTAGGAGCCACCATGTTTTGGTCATGGCAGATATATCCAGCTGCATAGTCCTTGCCTAGATGAACTCACAAATGTTCACATTAGCTACCAAAAAAAATAATCACCAAAAGTTTTTACCAAAATACTGAACAACCAGTGAGTGACTGTCCTGGTTTTTAGCTGAGACGGAGCTAGGTTTGTTTTTAGTAGCTAGAATAGTGCTGCGTTTTGGGTTCAGCAAGGGATTTGTTATGAGAGAAACCACCAGTGACAAACCACTAGTGACCAGTCCCCAGAATGTCCCTGAAAGGTGAAATGGGTAAGCCCAGACAGCGGGTTTGTGATTTTCCCTCATCCTAAAAAACAAAGGGACAGAGGCAGGATGCAAACATCACTGTCCCCATGCTGCTTCCTTCAGCAGCCCAAGGTCTTTAGGAGCCCAGCTGTGATACAGGTGCCACACTGCTTTTGTGGTGCCAGCCCAAAGCCAGAAGAACCTCTCTGAGTTACGCTGCTGCCATCCTGTCCCCAAGCACCCGCTGGGCAGAGGTCAGAACTGTGACCATAAGGGCACCTTCACCTCCTCACCTTCAGAGCTGCTGTCCTGCGCTGCTCTGCCAGCAGCAGGTTGATCTCTTCTCTTGCTACTGTAACTTCATGAGGTTCAGGTGAATCTTTGATATCCGCTTCCCTGTTTTCCTCCTCTGTGTTTTCATTGTTCTCCTCCTTTGCTGGCTTGCCATGCTTGGATGCACCCTGAGCCTTCTCTCGTTCCCAGCTGCCAGCAAAAATAAAAGAGGAACTTCTGGGACATGGTGACATAACTCTAACGATGCATACGTAGCCCTTCATTGTATCTGTCCAACTTCTTGCATGGCAGCACTGGAGCTAATTAGTCCAGGCTGCTCTGTACCTGGACAAACCATGCAGAAGAGCACAATAAGCTTCCTACCATTTGGAAATGCATAAGACAGGCCTCCTATGTGATCTTCCCACAGCCAGCAGAACAGTGCTTTTCGCCATTCTCATCACAAATTGTTGCCAAATCACAGGTACTTGTTGGAGACCTTTAATGTCCTAGAGACTGTTTTAATCCTAAATCATCCCACATCCTAAGAGACTATAAAATTTACAGAGGCATTAAGTCGGTGACTAGTGATAATGAGAGGGAACTGACACCTGCTGACAGTTTATCCAAAAGAAAGGGATGATGCTGCTTTCTCCAACATGAAATTATGCCCAGATGCAGTGCACCTGGATGGAAAATACTTCACAAACACAGGGTGACTGGAACATGGAACGACCAACAATCCCAGTCTGTCCAGTTTTTCCATTAAAACACAAGTCTAGAATAAGGTCCAAATAGAGTTGAGGTATCTACCATTTATACTTTTAGTCTTGAGCTTAAACTTTATGACAGAGGTAGCTGGTTGCCTTACAGAACAACATCAGGCAACTGCAGTGCAGTGCAGCACCATGTGCAGTCTCCTTAGAAGCACCAGGAGGGATTAGGGACGTGTTCCTCTATAGCAGAAATCACCTGTTGCAAATATAGCACCTTAATCTACAGCTCAGAGTCGTGTGGACTTAATCTACCTTAAATCCCTGGGTACCTTTTGCAGACCACTACCCTCCCATGTTTTGTCATCACATAGGTAAATCTCAAACCTATACTTGATCATGAATAATTAAATACTCTCTTTAACAACATCCTTTTGTAATTTTTTTGTTGGGGGGGGACCATGGGATATTAGCATTTCTCACGGTGAGTTTGGAGGTCCACATATAAGTTGTGCTCAAAGCTAAGGAGCTACTCACTCAGTGATTGTTAGGAGGTGCCTGCAGGTATCAACCTGCAGCTCAATGTTGGTGTTTTCCAGCTCCATCAGGCTGCGATGCATCTCCATTTGCTCCCTGAAAGCCTCCATCAGCTGTGCCCGCAAGGTGTTCATTACTTGGCCACTGTGTACCTCAGAGCCTTGGTGCCTCTCTGCTACAGGAGAAGACATTTTAGATCTGATGTTAGGCCACGTAAACTTCTGCCAAGTCCCCAAAAAACTACTCTGGGACCAGGCCACTCAGTCCATGTGTTCCAAGGTGTTCATTTATAGGACTCTGCCTCATTCTGCAGTCTCTTGAAGTTAATAATGTGCTTAAGAAACCTGATATATCTTTATGATTGTATTTTTAGCAATACATAGGTCTCATTGCTACTGCTTTTGTGAGTAGTAAGAGGCTACTGCATTGCAGGGACATCTCTTCCCCCTTTCCAACCACCAAAAAGAAAAAAGTATTGGTTTTCTGTGCTTCTTACCTAGAAATGACCTTGGGTATTGGTAGCAGAGACCTATTATACCTCATGTCTTATCTGTCAGAGAACTTGGCTATTTTTATTTCATTCTTTGCCAGATCCACTGTTCCAAAAGGAACAATCCTCAGGGCAGAACAATCAATGTTTTAAAAGCTTCACCCTACCCACCCTCCCTGTTTTATTTTTTTTAAATTAAGTGCAACAAACCATACAACAGAGCTCTGTGTCCTGACACAGCCTCAGAGCCCATGATGACACAAGCTACAAACTCAGTCACCTCTCTGTAAGAGTCAGGACTTCCCACAGCAAATGCCACCACTTGATGTCAAAGCTCTTTTCAAGGGCATGTTTGTGACATTTAACACATTTCAACACTGGGGAAGATGCTGAGAAGGTTGAATGTGTTGTCCAACATCACACAGCACATCAGAGATAGGCTCACACAGAAAACCAACTTCATTTCCCCTGCCTTCCTCCTCTGCCCATCAGACTGTGTTCTCTGCTCTGCTACTTTACAAGCATTGTTGATCTGGCTTCCCGCTGCTACATCTGCATGGAGGCCCACCAAGTGCTACCACAACACATCCACACAGCTCCTCTCCCCGCTCCCTTCCCTCCAGATACCCCAGAACAGCTCTTGCTCCTGGCTCTACCTTGCAGATCCCTGAGGTTGGTGCTGACTGCACTTTTCTCCTTCTCCTGGTTCTTTACTCTCTCCTTCAGGCGCTCAGTCTCCCTTCGGAGGTCTGTGATGATGCTGGTGTATTGGTCAATGTGGCAGGAAACGTTCTGCAGGTTACATTTTACCTGGAGAGCCAGAATATATCAGCATTTGTCCCACGGTCCATTATTGGTACAATGGCTGCAAACAGAGCTATGCTTTCAGTTGAAGGGGTACTGAATCCTGTGACGGGGAAGAATTTTCCCTTGTGAGTGGGGAAACTGTAAATTAATGGTTTTCCCTAATTCTGGGAAATTCCCCAAAGGTAACAGAGAGAAGCCAGGGCCCCTTTGTCCACAGGGAAAACACCGAGATCCACAAAGAGTGAAAAGCCTGTTGTAGATCATTGTTCATCTTCCTTCAACCCATGAGCCTCTCCGTTATATTCCTCTTTTCTGCAGCCCCTCAGTTCCTCTTCCAGGCCCAGCATCCCCACTGGGACATTCCCCATACATTGTCCTCCCAATAGCCATCTTTCAACCATCATTCCTTATGTTCTGCACCCAGGGCTATACCAGCTATGTCATCCTCTGCCTTTCCATTATTCTGCTCCCTTGATTTGACCTTCATATTCCTCTTCTCACCCATGACCCATACAATTTGCTTTCCACTGTTCCCTTCATCTGCTTTTCTTCTATCACTCCCACTGAGCTTCTATACCATCCTGCACTGCCCCCTCCTGAAGCTTGTTCTCCCTTCATCCACTACATCTTCTGTTTCTGCTTGACAAGCTTTTAATCTCTAACCTCCACCTCCTTGTGAGTTGTCTCCTTATTTACCTGTGTCTTGATGTTTTTTGCTCGACAGGCATAGATCAAGGTCATTCGAGATTCTTCAAAGGAGGTACTGGCTGGGCTGATATGTGCAATCATCACTGTCCTGCTGTTGCCCCCTAATGAGTCCTAGAGGGATGCAACATTGATGTTGTTAGCATGGACTCGACAGGGGCTTGCTGCTCGATGGTAACCACCGTGACTGGGTACCCCTGCATTTCATTGAGATTCTGGTGGAGAATCCCAGTTAGGAGAGAAGGAAGTGCTGATAAAAGACCATTCATTAGGCCCTCTCTCCATCAACAGCAAAATCAATAAGTAATTAACTCTCTACAAAAGAAGAATTTTTGTAAGAAAAAAATTGCAATTTCCACAAACTTACTGGCAGCTTCTTAATTCTGCTCACAACAGAAGCCTGCCTTTTCCTCCATCTCTTCTCCTCCCCACTATGCTCTAGAAAACACATCCATCATACAGCAGCAGAGGTAGCTCAGAACCATGGCTTGAGGTGAGGCTCATAAATGAGGTTGTAAAGATGCCATAAAATAACCTAGCAAAGAGTGTGTCTGCAACCTTTCTGATTTCCTAAGGGAGAGACAACTTATGACAGCACATAGGTGCTCTCATTCTTTCTTCCTCCTGCCCTAACAACACCAAATTTATTGGCCAGTTTCAGCCAAATTTTATAGAATGGAAGAAACATTCAAAAGCAGTAAGTTATTAAAAAAAAAAAATCACTGGTCACCTGCGAGCTTAGATACATATGACTCAAACCTATAGGACTTCCTTAACCCTACAGGAGGTCCTTCCTTAACCACAGAGATCACAAGACAACATGCTCATTACAGAGACAGCACTGTCTGAATCCAGCCCTGACTGCACTGCAAAGCTCATGCAAGATCCTGGAGGAACATTCCAAGCTGGATAAAGATAATGCACAGAGATACTCAAGGATCAGCTCTCAAGTCCTGCCTGATTTGGACGGTGATACCAGCAACAGACATACCAAGCTCCTTGCTGACCTGTGGGGTACGGTACCTTCAGCAGACGCGTGAGTTTGCTGTCTCGGAAGTTCACAAACTGGGCCCGGCTCCCGCCCTTCTCGCTCAAAGCGTTGATGCAGTTGCCCAAAGCCAGCAGCGAGCGGTTGATGTGGGCTCCTTCCTTCATCCTCTGGCCCCGGTTCTGAGTCTGTTGGGAGGGGAGGGAGAAAGGGAGGGCAGACAAAGCCCACACTTCAGAATGGTGGGTCTGTGCCTGGGGAAGATATGTGGCATCACCAGGGTTGAGGTTTGGATGTCAAAGCAATGCCTCCTGCAAAATCAATCTGAAAGTGCAGGGTTAAATCCCACTCTGAGGGACAGAGGTGCTGGTAGGAATACATTTCTTGGAAAAAGTGGCCCAGCTCTGACCTCTTGGTTCTTAAAAAATAGCTATTAATTATCTTCTAGAGATTATTTCAGAAATTAAGATGCATAACTACATCACTCCAGAATTCCTGGTCTCAGGAGAAGTACTGGGGGTGTAAAATCTCTCTCCCTCAAATCACCTCCCTGAGTTCCAGCATTTCTCCTTCCCACTGGAACCAGCTGCCTTATTTTCCACCCACCTCTGTTCCACTGGTGCCAGCTTTCTCTCCAACAGCCCAGCCGATCCCTGCCTAACAGACCTCAGCTTCTCTTTAGATGTGAAATTCACAGCTGCTTTTTCAGACCTGAGAAAAGGCTGCACCCAAAAGCTGGGTTACATTTTTTTCAATTACACTAGTTGGTTTAATAAAAGATATTACCAACATCATCAAACTTTATCTTTTATTTTCAGGCTGCCTCAGGTTTCTCTAAAGCAACAGAGGAAAAACACAGTGCTGGTTTCCCCAGGGATGAGGACAGGCATGCAGACCCTGCGTGGCAGGCCAGGGAATCCAACCTGGTCTCACCAAAAGCTGCTGAGCTCCAACCATACCTGGGCTGCTCTCTCTGACCCTGCCAAGTCGACCATGAAGAGCTTTCCAATTCGTACTTCCTCACCCATCACCTTCCTTCGGCTTTTCTGTGTCACTGTCACCTGCAGCACTGCGTGCGAGCGGGAGGACGTCTTGTTGGCAGCAGTGGGTTCCTGAGTGCGTTCCTTGTTTCCTTTCGTTAACAGCTGCATGATCTAAATGATGCAGAAGAGCACAAGGAGATGTACAGCTCTGCCTGAGCCATAGCATGGTGTTCCCCAAAGACTGAACCCCTCACCCAGGGCACAGGCAAACTCTGGTCCTGCTCACGTTAGTGGGGGTTTCACCCTTGATTTTCCCCAGATCTCCCCCTTCGGCTTATGACCTTGGAGTTGTGGGTTTGTGGGGTTTGGGGCTGTTTTCCTGGGAGGCCTTGTTTATCTCATGTCTGACAAGAAGTGTCACATGGAGAAGTGCATATCAGCGTAGCTCAAAGGGGTTTCGTTATTTCTTCTTCCTCTCCAAATGGTTTGTTGACACATGTGTACACAAATCAAATCACTCGTGTCCTTCCAGGACAGCAGCATGCACCCTGGGGAAGCAGAGCTAGCAGGAGGTTAGCTGGGGACTTTATCCTGGTTTCTACCACTCACAGGGCTCCATGATCAGCCCTTTTCATACAATTCATCACATTAATCCAGTTTTACCAAGGTCCCGCTGCGAAAGGTCCTTGCTACTGAGTAAGAAATTTCAAAGCACTGATGCATGAAAGCACAAACCTCCTCCCTTTCCCCTCACCATGGACCATAGCCCGTGGTACCTCCTGAGCATTTGTAGTGGAGACTTCTGTAATTCCTGCTATCTGGATGCTGCCTCTGGGGTCCTCTCTTAGGTCTAAGAACCCCAAGGATGGGTTCAGGAGGTCACGGATCACTTCATTATAGATCTAAGAAACAAGGGACTGGTGTGAGATTAGCATTGGGTCCTTAGATCTGCAAAGAAGGTTGAGTTGATCCTGTATTTCTTTGGGAAGAAGGGAAGATTCAAGCTGTACAACCCAAGGAGAGTTCTGCATGGTAGACAGACTTGGACACCCCACTTCCCATTATGCCTGCCCCCAGGGCCTTGGTGAATTCCCACAGAGCCTGGATCCAGGGCAACATAGACATTTCACCTCCAGGTAGGACATAGAGACTCTGTAATCCATCTCCTCAGTGGTAGCTTCAAGGGCCTTGAAGAGATCATCAAGAGTGCGGATGTAAATCCCTGGTTCACTGTCCGTCCCTAGCATCGTGTATGTTTTTCCTGCTCCTGTTAAAGATACAAAGAAGAAAAGCAAAGATCAACGTCCATTTCAGCAAGTTTCCACAAGAAACAAAGCCTAGTTTTCTACTGATACCTGTCCTTCATCCCATAACTTCCTCCAGTTACTCCAGTTTCTCACATTTCAGTTAGAAATGTATTTTCACATAGTCTGTGTGTTTCTACAGGTGCTTTCTACAGCTGTATCTATTCTGCTGAGATCAGCCTCCAGCATTGCACAGGTGCCCTCGTCTCCTCCTTTTTAATGGGAGGATTTGTCTCCACTCAATTCCACTCAATTAAGTGACTTCTCAAACAAGGCAGCTTTGCTGTTAATTCAGCATTAAAAGAAGATTCACAGTTCCCAATGAGAATAGTATTTTAATGCTTCAGTCTTGCCCTTACAATAAGCAATTAATTGGCATTCTAGTTAATTTCTGGTTTGTACAGATACGTTTCATTCACTGGGAGCAGTACAGCTACAGGGACTACTTTACCTGTTGGACCATAGGCAAAAATGGTTGCATTGTAGCCAGAGATTACTCCTCCTATCAGGTTTTTGGTCGTAGACACATACACTTCCTCCTAATTCAGCCAAAAAAAGCAGAAACTTACAGTCAGGCATAACAGCTGTCCAAACAATCTATATCTAATTGCATTCCCCAGGATTTTCTCACTACGTTTACAAATTTCCTGGGCTTTGGAACAATTAATGAACCATTTGAATCTTGACACATCATCAAAATGAGCAGAAAAGCACAGAAGTTTATTGAATTTTCTAAGAGCAGGCAAGATGCAGGAGCTTACTAAAATAAATGTTCTTAAATTTGATTATTTTATTGGACTCTGAACATGGCAAGCATTGCTTTTTCTTTGTGTCTTCTGAAGAAGGGAGTAAATTCTCTCCCTGACCCTATCCTGTATTAAGAGGTGCCACTGGGCCTCCAAAAATATCTTGGGTATCATACAAAGGTGCTACACTGAAGTTTCATGTGAAAGAGAACACAATGACTGAATTGCTTGTGAGAAGCAAGGCTGCAGTCCCGTCATGGTGATCACAAAATGCAGGTGCTGATGAACTCCTCATACTGCACCTTACACCTGTCTGCAGAGCACAGCTCAGTGAGGGCACTAGAGCTCACTTCACGAGCCTGTAAAACAAGAGAGGCACAGGGAAGAAGCAAGTGAGCAACAGAGCCGAGCAGTGTGACAATGATCTCATCGAATGGAGACCTCAGGAGACAAAGCTCTTCATCTCTGCTCGGGTGTGTTGCATCTGGGGAGTCCTGATGTGGGAGGCAGATGGAATACTGCACGTGTCTCCTCGCTTCTCAGAAAAGAAAAACCCTCCCAGTCCTCTCACTCTCAGCACCGTTACCTTTTATCTGGCTGATATGTGGCCTCTGGGATGTGCAGTTTTACTCACCTGCCAAAAACATTCATCTAAGCAGAGAAAATAATTCGAATGTTAAGCCTTTTGGTAAAAAAAAAAAAAAAAAAAAAGAAAAAGGGAAGGATGTTACCTGGGTCGCTCTCTGATCAAAAACCATGTCAAATACAAATGTTTTTTCTCGGGATCTGTTAGCTCGCAAGATGTCATCTGGATCTTCACTTGGATCCATCAGGACCACCCTCTGTTATAAAATAAAGCCAGAAGAACCACCGTTACATCTGGGCTTGGTTAACAGCCTGTTGGGGTTTCTTACACCACCATCACATCTCATGGCCAAAGGAACATCACACCACAGCTTTGCATGGAAAACACACTTGCACATAAAACGCGGAGACCAACAAGGTTTGTTTTGTAACTGATGTTGCAAATTCTGTAATTTGGAGAACTAGTTGCTGCTGCAAAATGCTTTGAAGGTCTGTTGTGCAGTGAAACAGTCGCTGGCATTGGGCAACAGTGGTGGTTGCAGGGACATGACACCCAACCAACCCCAATGCCAGCAGGAGGGGGATAGTTCCTCTTACCGCAATTTTCAGTCAGGATTCAAACGAAGGAGCAGTGAAAGAAAATAGTTAAGTAGCTCGGGAGCAAAAGTGCCCAAAATAATTTTCCAAAGCCTTTCCTGCAGAAGGACAGATAGGAATATCTGCATTGCTCAAGGACAGAAACATCCTTCCATTTCTGGCTTTTGTTAAGGAAAAAACAAAGGTGGGAGCGGGGTTGCAGCAGGTTACAGAACTGGTCCTGTTTCTTTTCAGTCCCTTTGGATCTATTTTCGTACCTCATTATCACAGTCTATAATTACTGTGGACAATAGTATTCTTCTTTCTCCACTGAAAGGGCTCATAAGGAGATGCTCAAGCCTCAAGGGAAGGGACAGAGAACCTTGTGCCACCTACTGCAGAGCAGCTTTCACTCTGTCTCTCAGGTAAACAGATCATTAGATAAGCAATTAGTGCACAGATCAGCCACCTGCACTGGTGCACCAGGCATAGGAGAGAGACAGGTATCTAGGACAGGTGCCCAGGGGTGTTCAGGAGGTGTCAAGACTTTGGTTTTTCTTTTTGGTTTGCATTTGCTGCTAAATTCCAAGTCTCTAATGAGTATCTCTAGTTTTCATCTGCAAGTTTTCAATTACCAGAATGACTTTTTTAAAAAAATAAATTTCTTTAGTCTTCACTGGTCCACCTCAGACTTTAAAACCTGAAGCAACACAAGAACAAGCTCCAAAGGCAACTCCTGGCTTATCCTCAGCAGTGGCATTTGCCTGCAAAAGATGGGCTGACATGTAATCATGTGCACATGCGAGTGTGACAGCCAAGAGCAGAGCCTGGAGAATGAGGTCAGCAGGTTTTCTTTAGAAATTCTGTGACTTTCAGGCCCCTTGTACCAAGTCCTTACAACATCCAGATTTTGCTTGCAGAGTATCTCTGCATCCAAAAAAGTCCTCTCCCAATCTGGTGCTCACACAATGTCTAACTGGCAGTATTCTGAAAACATCAATCTTCTGCTATTGCACGGAAGCATTAAAACATAACAAGACACTAACAGAGTCAGTTCTGAGTTAGGATTAATAAGCAGACAGAAGCAGCTCTAAATGAGTTAGGCTGGGATTAAAAATAGCAGGGAACACGATGTAAATCAAAATACACCAAGAAATCTAAGCACTTCAACTGCCCAGTCAATTCATTTGCTTTCATAATTACAGTTATTTGCATTATTAAGAAAAACTTACTCTCATAGACAGAAGTTACTCAAACTAATGTAATGCACATTTCCTTCCCAGATTTCCGTTAGATAAAATGGATCTCAGGGCAGATGATGCAACTGATTAAAAATAAAGCTGATATCCTTGTGAGGTTAATGGCTAATTTAAAAAAAAAAAAAAAAAAAAAAAAAAAAAAGATGTTTCACCAGTAAGGTGCTAAACAAAATTTGCATTTGTAAAATAATCCATAAAGAATATTATGGATATTTTTGTGGAAAAATCCATAAAGAGGAAAGAGATTCATGCTCTCTCTGCTTCCGAGGTCTGCTATTATTTGACCATTGCATGGAGACAAGATATATTACAGAATTAGCACGCATTCAGAAAGGGTTCACAGAAAGATCAGCTGAAGCATGATAGAAAACAATGGGATTTACATTGGAAAAGAAGGTAAAATAACAAGGGCACAATAAAAATATGTGAATAGATGTAACAATGTAGAACAGGTATGTGGGGACCTCCTGCAATCCCTGCCTCTGAAGAAGAGGAGCAAGAGGTGAAGGATGCAGAACTGGAGGCTGCCCAGCACATCCCCCCAGCTCACCTGCTCACCCACTCTGCGGGCAATGAGGGCAGCTCCCTCCTCTACTTCTGCTTCATTGATGGGACGGATGCGAAGGGCCACCTGCACACACAGGACACACACCTGGGCTGAGGCCACCCAGACTTACCTGCACCAGGGCTCAGCTCTGTGCAAATACCAACGAGATCCACAACTTCTTGCTGCATCTCTTCTGTTCATCAACCTTAAAACCTTAAGCTTAGGGCCTGGATAGTTTGAAGAAGTTTATGAAGTTTAAACCAGGTATTTCTCCCATGATTTGCACTTTTACCTTGACAAATTCTTCTTCTCTTT
>NW_010338258.1:18517-24480 GCF_000700745.2 Antrostomus carolinensis
CCAGCTGATTGACAGAGAAGGCAGCGGAATTAACTCAGCTGTATCATTGCTGCTGCCAGCAGGAACCTTGGGAGATCTGGGACCATGGCACCAACAGCCACAGAGCTGAGCAATGCTTACAGATTCCCCTGGTGTTCCTAAAACACTGATTAAAGTCATCCATGACAAAGAAAGGGAATTGCATTTCACTAAGTACCCATTTCATTTAATCCCAGGTAGCAATCATGATGAGCCTGTTCAACCAGATCAGAGCAAGTTGGCCCTGATCTGTGCAGGTCCCTGGGGTTCCTCGGAAGCTGGAATTCATCGCAGGACAGGAGTGATTATAAAGTAGCAATTAATTGCCCGTGCCTTGTACCATAACTCAATCAATCAGAAACATGGTACTTCATTTTGAAACACAGATGATAATTTTACTCTAAGATTTAAGACATACAGGCTGTACTTGACAGTGTTAATAATGTACACGATCACATGCATTTCAGCCACTTTAATCTATAGTTGAAGCAATAAAATGTGGTGTCATGGATCAGTTGTGGGATTAATTGGGCCCCCACTGTGGCCCTGAATCACTGCAGCTGTTGGCAAGTTGCACAGTTCCAGATCCCAAACTTATGTGACCAGTGGAGGGTCTCCAGAGAAGACCACCAATGTGAAATCCTACCTAAAAGCTGCCCTTGGCGTCTCAGCTAATAACAGAGATTTGAAAAATTCTATTTTCACTTTTCCACAGCAGTTTTCACTTTCATAAACTACAGCAGCATCCCCTTAGCAGCTCCTGACAGGAGAGCTGATGCTGATGAAACACTGCATAATGCACATAAATGATGTCTCATCAGAAGAGTGTGCAATTATCAAAACAGACCTGTTCTATGACCCCACCAGTCACAAGCAACTAGTTTCTATAGGAACCAGGTTTATTTCCACAATAACAAGTCAAACTACCTGTCAATGTAATGAGGGTTTCATGAACAGCTCCCAGTCTTGAGCACTGTAGTAGACATTTTTGAGTAGTTCCAGCGACAGCAAAGGAACATTTATTCACTGTGAATATCTTGGAGCACAAGGTGAGCTCCTTGGCTTTGGATAGCTTTTAATATTCACAAGAAGGCAACAATTAACTTAGCTTCATCATCTCTCTAAACACATCTGAGTGACACTGCTAAGAGCATCTTATTCCCATGGGCTGAACTCATCTTAGAAGCATTTGAAAATATCTTGCACATTATAATCCCAAATTCTGCAGGAGGAACAAGGAATAGTGTAAGTCTCTCTGGGACAGTCTTAACCCCCAGAATAGTTTGGCTTATCGCTGTATTTGGTAGCCCTAGCCACTGAGGGTAAGAAAATAAACTCAAATAAGCAGCATGTGGAGATGGGGTCACACCAAGGACCAAGGCTTTTTTCTGCATTAGAGAGAAACACAACATATTCTAGATATTGACTTTATTTTAAGCGATTCCACTTTGAGCAGAGGTTTCTGCATCTGCCTCTCTCATCTTTCAGCACAATGTGAGGACAATGCTTCAGTTTAACAGAGAGCCACAGGGATGAAGGTTGAAACATGGGAAAGGATTACATGTTCAAAGCACTCCTCTTACTCTGATCCACACAGAGAGATGCCGAGGTCCTGGAGCAATGGTGTGGACTCCGACAGCACTATAATCCCAGTTCCTTTTAGCTGCTTATTATGAATCCACCACTCAAGCAGATCCCAGAGATGAGCACACTGAAAATCACTGTTCAAGGACTAGCCACCACCACCTGCCAGGTTACCCAGCCTCAGCTCCCCTACTACATATATTTTTCTCCTTTGCAGGATGAAACTTTTGCTTTAAATCACACAGAGCTTTGCAGAAAGAGAGCAAGTCTGTTTTTTGCTCCAGCTGGGCCACAGAGCCCAGGAACACCAGAGAAGAGCTGAGCAACATGACAGAAAGGATGCTGGGGATGGTTACCACCCAGCTGCTCCTCCCCATCCCATGTCCTCCCCAAAGCAAGTAGACTCACCGTAAGCTGCTGCTCCTTCATGGCCAAACTGCAAGATGATGCCAGCTCAGGGCTGGGTGATTTGCCCAGGGAGGTGCACCTTGAGTTGGAGAAATCCAGGAGACTGCACAGGCAGGAGACTGAATGTTTCTGAGACAGCAGCAATGACCCCAGGGAAGGCAGAGGCAACACCTGCGCTGCCCCAGGTGGGAGATGACTGCAGGAGAAGCAGCAGTGAGATACTGAGCCCCAGGGCAGCAAGGGGCTGCAGGAAGCTGTGTGCCACCACTGCACCTTGCATGGACACATTGAAAGGGGTCAGGACAAGCAAAATGACCCACCTGCAAGCCCAGATTAGTTCTTTACATGCAAATCAGTCTGCACACAGCCTTAGTGAACAGGACACAGCCTTCATTTTCTGCCCTAGGATGCCAGATTTCTCCTTCCCCTAAGGATCAAACATGCAGCACAGCTGGGTACAGGAGCACACACCTCCACCAGAAGCTGAGCAAGAAGCACCGTGGCCACTCCAGTCTTGCAGAAGTGACAACAGCCAGCAAGATCATCAGGAAACAGTTTGCTGCCTCCCTGAGCTAAGTGCAAGCTTCCATTGCCTTGTCACTTCATGCACAGTGACATTTCATGACTCCTACATTCAAGAAGAAAAAAAAAAAAAATCCTTCAGTATTTTTAGTGTCAGTCCATTCATTACAACAGCCTATTAAAAAAAAAAAAATCAACCCACAGGATCACCTTTTGTCTTCATTTTTTATTACAGTAAACAAGTCAAAGCTCATAAAAGTTACAGTAAAGCTTTATTAAAAAAAAATAAAATTTAAGAAGTTACAACTCAGTATAGCAAGTGAACAAAACTTGCTCTGAAGTTTATATTAAAGACTGTAGATGGTTAAAAGGCCACAAGAATGTTTATTACAAATTCAAAATAAAGACTGTGAAAGTGAAGACTAGCCCAGGATATGAATTGTTCCAGTCAATCTTGCTATTTAAGAATAATCATTAAAAATACTTAACACTTTAACAAAGACAATGAGAGATACTACCTTACTTAATGCTTAAGGTTTGTTTCCCTCCCTCCTCCAAATTCTGGACCCTTGAAGGCATTCAGTGGAGGATGGAACTGCTGTTGGAAGCCTTTTTCCCCACCCATACATATTTCCATGCAGTACCTACACACCCGCTTCTGTTTTGACCATCCTTCAGAAGCCCTTACGAAGGCCACAGGATGAAAACCAGCACCACAGAGTGCTTGAAGCTACAAACCAATGTGGATTCAATCCATCAAGACCCTTCCTCCCTACTACAACTCCTTGTGTTTTTCCAAGGTATGTTAAATAGACTAGACTACCAAGTACATACCTAGAGAGCGATTTCAGTAGCACATCATTTTCAAAAAGCATTTGAAGTAACAAACACTACAGAAAAGACAGAGTAATTGAAGGGAGCAGTGTCAGAAATGCCAGTGTTAGGTGAGGAGAGGCCTCAACTGCTGGTCAGGACAACATCTGGTCAGCTTCCAAAGCTCCTAGAGGAGCACTGTTTGGTTTTTTGATTGTTTCCATCCCCCCTCACTGATGATGCACATTTCAGAGAAGCGCCTTAGAAAAGAACTCAATTTAATATTGACATTTTGACATTACATTTCTTTACTTTGAAAATGGCCAGGAATAAAGCACAGCAGCCTATTAAAACTCCATTGCATAGAGACAGGGGGGAAAAAGCCTTTTAACTCAATTAATAACTTGGAAAATGACTGAGAAGTCAGCTCTTCAAAATTACAGGGTAAATAAAATTATTCCTGCTATAGAAACCTGAGCCATTACGGGAGAACTCTGACATGCTACAAGTTCTTCTGCATTGTTTTGCCAGAAAGTAATTTTTTTTCCAGTCCAGTTGAGAGATGAGCTTGATAAATATTGTGGGCAAAACTTTTATCATCTATGTATGTGTATATATGGATTATCAATGTAAAAATGCAGAAAACTGGAAACTAATCTAGACTTTGGGAAAAAAACCAACAAAACAAAACAAACCCCAAAACACCCCAAACCAAACACCCACTGGTTTAAGAGTGAACTATTGAAACTAAGTCAATACCATCATCATGGAACAATTTTTGAAGAGTATTCCTGGTGAAGAGAACATGGGAGTTAACTGAAGGGCTTGTGCATTTGCTACCACAGCAAGTTGACTTCAGGACAAAGAAAAGAGAGTGCTAAAAACATGACTGTGCCTTGGCTGACTCCAGCTGAACGGGGCTGCCCTTTGCCCAAAGAGGACTTTCTGCTTTCCACTGCACTTCTGTCAGACACTGCTGTGTCAGTGAGCTCAGGGTTTAAGAGTAGCCAGTCAAGAGGGCTCATGTCAGCAATTGCACTGCCCAGTCCAGGAGAGGAGACAGGAACATCCTCATTCTCCTCTGCCCCTCAAGGGATGAGCAGCAGGCCCAGCTCTCTCACTGTTCTGACAATATCCAGAAAATAATTTCTACTCATACACACAGAGAAGTTGCTCCACTAGCTTTAAATACACTTCTTCCCTCTGAGCACAGAGAGCTTTAGATATGAAACTAGGTACTGTAACAGGGAGTATAAGGCATGTGCAGAGAGAACACCTCTCTGAACGACTGCAACGTTCACCAACAAGACTTAGACTAATCCAGTAATTCCTGAGGCTGGTTATCAGTTTGCAAATGGTTTAAGAAATCCACTTATTTTCTAGTCATTCCACTATACAGTGAACAGGTCAACTTGTCAGATGAATGAGCCATACCATCACTTACATCAAGAACAAACAAACCACAACACAAAACCAGAAGAGCCATGAGGAACCGAGATTAACAAAATCCAAAGCGACCACATAGTCAATATAGCAAACACGCTCTTACTACTGTGGGTATGTTTGACTTTCATCATTCAGGGAATGATTCCCTACAAACAACACGTAGCCAGCCTGGTTATAGTATAGGTCTGCTTTTATTTCCATATTCAGCTCTTCAAGGGAGACATCCTTTCACAATCTGAAAGGAGGAGGATATAGCCCACTGTAGTGCTGCTTCAGCACACTAAAACACATCATACGAAAAATGGTTCTGTTGACTTTTCTCCAAACAAAATGAGCACCTGTCCATGCACTCGGGACATAGAAAGAGTCCTGAAACAGAAACATTGTGTGTGTGTGTGTGTGTGTGTGTGTGTGTGTGTGTGTGTGTGTGTAAGACAGAGGTGCACTGATGAATCTCACCTCACTGGCAATAGTCAAAAACAACTGCCAGTTGGCAAGTACTACACAGGAGTCAGGAAGTAAATACTGGTAGTAGTGGATTTAAAAAGAAAAGGGGAAAAAAAAAAAAAAATCAAACCCTAAAAATAAAAAAAAAGAATAAAAATTTAAAAGCAGCGTCTTTCCAGTATCTCGCTGCAGCAGGCAGCAAGACTTAAAGGCACTACAATGTGTCAGAATGGAGAAAATCTGGTGCATCCACCCTTCCAGAGTACCAGAATATGGATTAAAAATTCCAAAGTTGATGTAGGCTTTTCTGAAAATGAACAAACTTCTTTTCAGCACAAGATATGGTGGTGCTGCAGAAAAGGAAAAAAGAGGTGAGTTAGTGCTTTCATACAAACAGCTCAACCTTACCACAGATGCTGGTGAAAGGCTACAAAAACATGTTGTTCATCTGTTTTTAAACTGAGGTTTGTTTAAATGCAGGCATTAAGCAGCTTCTCTCCCTCTTCCTTCCATAAAAGGATCTCCTGTGTATGGGACACAGATAACTCAGATCCAACTATATTCAAAGGTATCAAGGCTATTAACTTTTTTCTACAGGTATAAGAGGGGTACTGCTCATAATTTACTTTGACTCCTTAGATACCTGGAGGCTAAAGAGCTGTTTGGGTGACTTAGAGCTGCAAAAAGCATACTTCCAGTCTACCCTTAGGTGAAGTCCTCAACAT
>NW_010338258.1:24523-41558 GCF_000700745.2 Antrostomus carolinensis
CACCTTCACAATTAAACTATCTTTTCCCTCCTCAATACAACAATATCAGGCCCCTAAAGGACATTTCATACAACAGTGGCTGGAAGTAGCCTCTATTTTCAACGTACAAATATATGGTATGAATTCACAACAAGGAATCAGCAAAAACACTGGATTAAATAAAAGATATTCAGCAACAAACCACGACAGCATGTGAGGATCTGCTATTACTGAATTCTACCCAACGTCTCTAGAAAATGATAGCAGAGTTCATGTGGATATTTAAATATCTGCTCAAAGTTATATCAACCCACAGTTAACTTGCTGTGTAGTCATCAGTACAGTATTTAAACTCTGTTCAGTCTTCAGCTAACATGCGATTCTTCCAAAAGGCAAAACTTCTAATACTAAATACAATTGCTTCTACTGACAGAACTGTTAGTCTGCAATTCATGGTGTTTCAAAGTTGACCCTGTGTTGTGGGTTTGATCACTCTAGCAAGACAAGACACACACAGTATTCTGCTCAGCACAGCTCATAAACCTAACTATCTGTGATTAATTTTAAAAAAAGCTTTTGTTTGTCCCCTCTAGCCACAGAGAAGACATAAACCAACTCAGAGAATAACTCATTCACTCCTGCAAACAGACCTAACTTTCTCAAGCAAATTATTGAATCTATAGAAAGAGCTGACAGAAAAAGTTTCTCTCTGCTGAGAGGTATGCCATCTTACCACAGTTTTATTAATTACTCTGGTTCTGCAAGGGTAATAATTTCTTCATTGATAAAAAATTCAACAGTCTCCTCCTCCCAGTCATCAACGTTGCTGTCCAGCTCATCTGTGTCTACTCCTGGAATGGAGAAAACATTAACACTGAATGCATCAAACAAGGCAGCAAGGGACAGATTTGATGCCCTTGACACAAGCAGTCCTTAAAACAGGAATGAAATAAGAGGTATTTGGTGCTTTAAATCATAACAAGGACATGCTAAATTCATTAAATGACAAACAAGCGTTACTGTCTCTCTGCAGGATTTTCTGGTTAAATGCAACACCCAAATCTCTTCACAGTCTTATCCCAAGGTCAAGCAAATGCTTGCCTTGAAGCATAAAGAGGTGAGGTAGAACACAGATACCAAAATCTGGCAGCCAGCATTATTTGCACTTTCTCCCATGAAAAAAAACCAAAACAAACCAACAAAAACCCAAAGATCTGTTGTGATTCAGGATAAAAAGTACAAATGTAACCTTTGGAGAACACAGGACTAGTTCTGCCAGGAAAAGGAAGGAGAGAAGAAGTGGATGAACCCCTGGAACAGGGTAGCTGTTTTGCAAGCAGCAGCAGTTACCCAGCAGGAAGCCTTCACAAGTACTCCGTGTGGCTTACCCCCGCGAAGCTCTAAGCGCTCGTTCCTCTGCTCCATGTATAACTCTTGTGCCATCTTGCGGTACTTTCTGAACTCTTCCATCATCGTACGTCTCCTTTCCACCAGCTCCTACAGAGGCAGGAAGAAGTCATTAAACCTCCCCAATCAATCATTCCAAATGAAATACATTTTGTTAGCAAGTCAAACTTTTTTTTTTCTCATGAACATACTTTCTACTGACTTAAAAATAAAAAAGATTTTTAATTTAAAGAGCTTTTCCTTAATTTCAAGACTGGCTAATACAGCAGTTCACCAAGAATCCCAAAGTTTAATCACCTTTGCTTAATAAAGTATCACCAGTGCCTCTCCAGATTAGTTACTGTTTAACCTGAGAGTTTAGTAGCATCTGCCCGAACTACCCATTGGAACTAACTAAACATCTAGATTCAGATGAACACAGATATTTGTTATAGAAGAAACTTAACTTATATATCACCACTACAAAATAGCTAAGGACAGGTTACAAGAGTTTCATCTACATTATTATATTCCAAAAGCATCTTGCCTTTGAAGCTTTAGACTGGCTCAGGCGATCCTTCTGCTCAAATATCTTTGAGTATTTCTTCAGGTCCTTCTTAATTTGCTGTAAAACAGGAAATATTATTTCAACCAGAGTATAAGACTAGCAATCAAAATGATCAGATTCTGCAAGAACTCTTTCAGTAGGCCTAAGCAGGCTTTGCATTTTTTAAAAATGCAGTGATAATTCACTATGATTTTGTTTGTTCTTCCTGGC
Organism: Antrostomus carolinensis; assembly: GCF_000700745.2. Taxonomy (NCBI): domain Eukaryota; kingdom Metazoa; phylum Chordata; class Aves; order Caprimulgiformes; family Caprimulgidae; genus Antrostomus; species Antrostomus carolinensis. The sequence goes on from NW_010338258.1 coordinate 26,667, forward strand.
TTACATGTAATGTAAATACTTCTGTACACATGCAACTAGTTAAGTCTGGACAGCTAAATTCAATTTTTTTATTCTTGATACCCTTTCACTGTACCCTAACTGTAAGAACAACTTGTTACCATTTATATTCTGTGCTTAAAGAACAGTTAATAGCTACAGCCACACCAAAAGTGAGTTTGGGTTTTTTTTTTTGTTCCCCTCTCCCTGACCCCCAATTCAGGGCAAAAGGCAATTGTGTGATTCTGTAACAGTCCAAGCTTCACCCTCAAGAAGAGGGAGTGAACCACATATGCTTATACACCAAACCAAAGTCAGCAGAAAGAGTCAGTGGAACACACTACCTTTATCTGATCCTCACTGAGCAAGGTAGCTGGTCGTGGTCTCCAGAGAAGCTGACAGAACCTGTCTTTATTGTTTTTCTGAAGCAGACGGCCTTGGAAGGTCCATAACCAATATGCATTGTCCACCTGGAAGAGTAGTACACCATCTCAGTCCTGATAAGCTGTGACTTAACACTCTGGTCCTCACTCTATGTCTTAAGAGTCTTTTTTATAAAATCAGCACCATTAATCAACAGAACCAGGGTGCTCTTTTTGTTAGTGTCTTCCTTACACAAATCAAATTCCTCAGCGAAAGATCTGTTCCACTGAAGCTTTGCAAGAAGTTACCTTTTGGAGGAATACAACAGTTTGAAACTAAGCCAGCCCTTCTATTGTATTCTTAAGTCTCAGATTCTATACTTGTACAGGACAGGATTACAGTGCAGTGGCTGGAACCAAGCAAAAGTAATGAAAGGTGCAATAACCCTGCTGTTCTGTATGGACCACAAGGAGATCAGGTTTCAAACTGCTAAAAATATAATGAAAATGCTTTAAAAAGACACTTTGTTTAGACTCATCAACTGCCCTTCCAGAACTTATTTTGGGCAGCCAGTGAAGCTAATGGGCCAAATAAATTCTGATGTTCAGAAATTAATATATGAAACTATGGTGCAGGTTTTAAGTCATACAATCAGTGACTGGTGTTCTTTTTGTCTTCCTAACCAATAGCCCTTTCTAACACCACTGGAAAAGAAAAAAAAACCATCAGTACCTTGTGGCTCCACCAAGACACAGAAGTCACAATGTATCTGCCTGTAGGATCCCATTCCACATCTGAAGCTGTGTAGTGCTCAGCAATATTCATCATGGTGCAGTCAGATGTATCAACAAACGCTAAGGCACCATTCATGCTGCAAAGACAAAAGAAGACAGACTGTTTTACACACTAGTAGAGTCTGGTTTTTAAAAAGCATTTCACAAACTGCACCTTTACAAGTCCTCGCACAAAGATAAATTTTCACAGCAACCAAGAGACAAGCTCATACCAGTCAGTCTCTATGGCTAAAAAGCAACATGATGAACAAAAACCCAAGTGAGAATGACACTTTTGTTTCTATGTTCACTGACCCTTAACCCATTTTATTTCTGTTCTTAAAGTCACAGTGGAAACATACCACACGTAAATTACAGCCAAAATTTAACAATCATATGCCTACAGATACTTAAGTAGTGAAGATAAGATTAAAGAAAAACCATAGATTTCTAAGATGAACAGCAGCACTTGTCTGAAACCATGTAAAGGCAATTACTACTCAACTGGTTAATAAAAATCATTTTCACTTGCTCCATGAAACTTTCTTTACAACACTTTACAAAACAGCTTTGTCATTAAGAAGTATGAAGTATTGCCCATGAGGAAGCACAAGGCTATGACAACAGATGCATTGTAAGAACCCTGTGCATGTTGCAAACTGGATTAGTTGAGAGTCAGTATTTAACAGCCAAGAAGTGTTTCTAAACATCCACTTTTCTGTTGAAAAACACAGTTGTCATTTGATGTGGCAAAAATAGCAGGTAAAAGTTATAAAGGACTAAGTCACATCATGAAATTGTATCTCTCTTTTCCTTTGCCTTTGCAAAGCTGTATCAGGATAACATAGTAATGGAACGTTCTTGGTGATACCAAACACTTCTTGATGAGACACTCTAGGCTTTTTCCTCCTTAAAATGAAGGTGGTGTTCAGTCACCTGTACAATACTCACCTTCTGAGGCCAGCCAACACCACAAACTGCCCTTGAGGACTCCAGAATATCGTGTTTGCCTGCTGTTTGTCAAACGTTTCTGGAAAGAAACAAAACAAACTCAGAAAAATATCTCAATCCAATGTCACCAATTATCTTACAAGAGGCCAACTCCACCCATTCCTGAAAACACTTCTGAACTCTGCAAGCAACTCTTAACAACAGTCCTTAGCTCTAGACTTCTACAAACAAAATCCAGTAGGTCCAAAGAAAGAAGAGAATGATATCAGAAGACCCCAACACCTAACTTAGGAATAAACTTTCTCTGAAGCAAGCCAAGTCTGTGCTATCACCACACATGAATTTCCCAAGGCCACAAAATTATTCTAGCCTTTTATTCCCTGACCCTGGAGTGATTCAAAGTGAAAACAGTTTAACTGCCACCAGAAAATCAAATTGGCACCTTTTGCCATACAATCCATTGGTAACAACCACGACTTTGAGTTTACTGCATCTATTGCCATGCAAAATGCTTAGTATCCCCACCTTTCACTTGGTTTTCACAGTTACTTACTTATGAGTTCTATTTTCCCATTGTTTTTAACGTGGTAAAAGGAAACTGAAATTCGTGGAGTTTCTCCATGCAACACAGCAAACTTGCTTCCGTTTGGTTCCCAAGCAAAGGCTATGATGCTTTCTGTAAAAATAAAAATAAAAAAAAAAGGGGGCATAGCTCTACTTCTCTCATCTTCTACAGAATACACTCATATTATCAGCCCTGCCATCTTTATTAATAAAAGATTTACAGTTCTGTAATTTTTCAAGTCAGTCACAGGCATGAGTAACAACAAAAGTTTTGATTTCTCATTTTTACACCAGAAGTCCTGCGACATGAATACTGCAGCTCCTCTCAAAAAAGTTAACTTCCTAATTATGTCACATGTTGTCAGGAATTTCTAAGAAACATGCAAGCATCTACTCAAAAAAGTTAAAGATCAAAAGTAAGGAAGTACTTGGTATTACCTTTCATTTCTACCACATCCACTGGCACCTGTTTCTCCCTCATTCGGAATATTTCAAAGTTGGTCACTACTCCCTGCAAAGGCCAAGATCAGCTCATTATCCAGCACAGAAGCAGTAGAGCAAATAACTTTATCACTAGGCAGAGAAGGGCAACTACACAATTAGCCTGTCAGAATGCAGGATGAGAGACAGAGTCAAGATCTGTTTCTTTAATGGGAACAAATAAATACAGCACAGCTCATCACTGAACACATTCTAAATGTTTCTGTTCTGATAAAGAATAACTAAAGAATTAAACAAAAGCTTTTGTTTCTTTTCAGACTTATGAAGTTTAATTAAGACAGATAAACATATGGTGCATTGTACACCATGACCTACGTGTTGTTCAACAACTGCTTAGGAAAAGCAGCGAGGCACATAGCTCTCACCTAAGTCCAAGATGCCACTAAAGTCAAAGCAAATCTTTGATGCAAGCATTGCATACATTTTGCTCTCCACGTGCCTCCAATTCAAATGGAAAAAAATGAAAACCAGCTTTGGCATTATATAATTTACACTGTCTATATTAAAAGACAGTACTTAAAAAAAAAAAAAAAAAAAAAGAGGTGTCATCATGATATAGAACCAAATTTTATGAATATAATCAGAAGCCACATACTTGTGTGCCTTTGGGAGTCCTGTCCACCTTCACACACAGGTAATCCCCGTTCTTCTGCCAGTGCAGTTTACAATCTACAACATTGAACAAATTCCGCACACGAATTTCTTGTCTAGAAGGCAGCTGCATCAAAGTCACTCTCGCTGGGATGTCTTTGTCCTCAGGCACCCAGAAAGCAATTATGTTACCACCTGGAGACCATGAGAAGTCTCTACAGGAAGAAAGTTAAAAATACACCATTTTCATTTTTAGTTAGAAATACTACAAGCAAAACCCATTTTAATCATTGTATCTGAATGCTGCGGACAAGTATCAACTCTCAATAATAAAGACAGATACAGACAAGCAGCTGAAGACAATTTAATAACCTTACACATATCACACCAAAACAGATTTTTAACTTGCTATTTAAACTTGCTACGTGACCAACATTATCAAAAGAGTACATTTCACTACAGAGAAGGGGTTACACCCAGTGCAACCGCCAAAAATCTAAGAAACAGGCTGATTAAACCAATGAGCAAAAAAACCCTATAAAATTAGACTGGAGACAATCTTCTTGCACCTGGGTACACTTAATTTTCTTGTTGCTTTACAGAGAAGTACCTCAAAAACCCTTCACAGTAATCAGTAGCTGTTGCGTAGACGTGCACAAAACCAGTCCCTTTCCTTGCCAACAGGCAGCACACAGCACACTGTTTTAAGCCAGCATATAAATCTTGTTAGGGAGATATTCCCCAATAAACTGTCCTTGTTTTGTAGACAAGGAACAGGACTCTGAAGCTAGACCCTGGATTAAGCAGTATCACAAAGAGGATTTCAAAGCATAGAAGCCGTTAACTGTTGACATAAAAAATTGGAGAATTTTCCATTCCTTTTTGCCAGTTTGTCTAATTTTATCACTTCAACATATAAGGCCATTTGCTCTAGTCAACAGTCTAAAGATTTCTCTCACCCAGAAATAAAAATTCCAACTAGAGTAGTTATCTTTACAAAGAAATAGACTCACCTTATCCCAGTGATTTTCAAGCTTTTTTTGTCCAACAAACCCATAGACTAAAAGAAGAGAAAGGTGTGAATTTTCAAGTTAGTAACGTTCTTGTATTTACATGCACCACCTTCTACTATTACAGCACATGAACTAGGAAATTGTGTTCAGTTTTCAGAGATCCTGTATCCTTATTGTTTATTATGAACATATGTATACCACAATTTCAAATAAAATAAAAATTGCACTACAGAATTCATGAGTACTGCAGCCTGAATGATAATGAACAAGCAAACCAGACTAGATTAGGCTGCAATTTATAGTGTGTTTTGGGTACTTTAGCACTCATCTGCCTCCAGGAGCTGGGAGGCGTCACATAGCCTTGATCCTACTGACTCTTTTTAAGTAGTATATTGAGCTCCCTAGTCCATCTAAAGCATGCTCTGACATTTACTGTCAGACTCAGCTAAAGTTTTTCACCCAGGAAAGAACAAGACAAGAGCAAACGGATTTCTCCCCTTTTAAACCCAGCTCTAGAGTGTATTATTAAAATGCATCCTTTAAAATAGATACCACAGGAAAGACTAATGTTGTAATGTAGTAAGTGTTATGCAAAAAAACCCAAGAAAACCCCAAAAAACCCCAAGAACTCACAGGTGTTTCATAGATGCTGAGGGTATCTGAAGTCATCCGAGCAAAGAATTTACCATCATGACTGCTCCACCTAAGCAAATAAAAAAAAAGATAGATAATATTAGATAGGAATTGCTTTTTTATTAAATGAAGTCTGGGACTACTTGTTCTCTCTATTCTAATTCTGTTTCTCAACCTACTTAAAAATAGGCCAGTGAGCTGAGTTTTCACAGTGGAATCCTCGCTTCTTTTGCCCAGTCAGAATATCCCAGATGATAATAGCCTGAGGGTCATCCTGAGTGTCCATCAAAGGGCTGAAGGTCACTAAATACCTACAAAAGAAATAACCAACTTCACCATTGGAAATTCATCTGATACATCAGTACAAGCAGGCTTTCATCCAAATAATATTTAAATGAAATGCAATTTCAAACAGTAGTTTCTCTAATGTGATTTTTTGAAGAGGAAGGAAAATAAGAACAGTTTGATAAAGGAGGAGAAAGTTTCCAAGGCACATTATTTCCCTGGCATTCCTCTGGCTGAAATCTAGATTCATGTACAAATCTTCCCATACTGATGTTACAATAGAGGGGAATTCACCAAAGACACTGTTACCTACTATATAGTTTCGTCATGAGAACATCATTGGTTTCAAACCAAGCATGAATCCACTGACCTTAGCCAACCTGAACTATACGTACACTAGACTTCTCCATTTAAAGATAAATAATCTCTCCTTAATACAATAAAACATAAAACCTAGGTGTTTCCAAATATGTTATTTAAGAACTAGCAAAAGATACATCTCAGTCCTGAAATTATTTTAGCCTCCTCTAAAGAACTCTTTAATGTTAAAGGAAGTTCAAGGAATTCATTTCAATACTACAGATTTGGAGGACGCTACTCAATGGAAACTTTTCAGAGAACTAGAAATCTAACACTACAGACATCCCATCCAACTGAAGAGGAAAAAATATGGTCTTCTCCTTTGGGATAAGAACATCTTGGAGGAAAATTGTTAGCTCAGTTTTGTAGAGTGATTATTCCAGATTATGTCAAGTTTTTTTGCTGAAGTCAAAGAAAAGTCAGGAATAGTTTTACTCAGTCTAAGAAGGATTTATGCAGGAAAAGCAGTGCTTCCAAAGGCAAAGGCAAACAGAAGACCCCAGTCACAGGAGATCTGAAAGCACAGCAGCCAAAATGTGTGTGCTTCATGCTTTTGATCCCTTATTCCAAACCAATGTCATACTCTGTACCTTTCACAGGGCGAGAAGTCAATAAGCTGCACTCCTTGATGACTAAACCTTTGAATCTGCTTGAACTTCTCTCCACCCCAAAGCGCGATGCCTCTCTGGTGGAACGTAGCCAAGTAGGTTCCCTTTGGCGACCACCGTACGTAGGTTTCTGTCCATCGCTGGATTTAAAGCAAAAAAGTATACACAAAGGTTTAATTTCATGCTGGATTCTCAAAGGGAAAAGAATGTGTGGCTTGTAGTATCACATTTTGAAAATTCATTTACTTAAGTGAAAGATCTCAGAATTAGTGATACCTTGGACTAGTTGTAGAGTTTAATTTCATGCACATAATGCACCATACTTATTCTTCAGGTTGAAAACTCTCAATTGAGATCTTTCCAACTTACTGATCACCAAAAACATTTTCCAGGTACAGTGACAACCTTTACAAACCCATGTAACAAGGTTGGGTTTCCTTGTTGTCTTTCAGCTCTGGTAAGAATAAGCCCTTCTCAGAAGTAAGGGTAAATATTTCAAATTTCTTAACAACAACACAGTTCTTTGACCTTCAGCTTAGTTAGAGAAGTATCAGCAATATAGACCATGGTGAGGAGCAAAATTACTCATCAACCCAGAGACAACTTTTCTACTGTAATGCATAATGGTTATTAAAGAAAATGCTTCTGGGTACTGACAGTTCTCAGCAAGTCAACTGCCTGCAGCAGACATGCACACTAACCCTCTCTTTTCTATGCTATTACCAAACCAGCTAGTCCTCTTCAGCATTTCTGCGGTCAGCAGAAAGTGATCAGAAGCAGCATACTTAAGCACATACTCAGCTCTAATGAACAGTACTCCTCAAACTCTGACTTTGCATTTTCAGGTCTTTCTGAATCACCTATAATATAAAGATGAAAGGAACTAATAGGCATCATGGACCAGTTTAAAAAAAAAATAAAAAAAAGGAGACCACCACAAACAAGTGATCTCCACATTTGTTTTACCTAAGCAGCTAAGTCTAATTCTAAAAGATGTAATTTCACCACTTTTCTTCAAAAGGAAGAAAAAAGTATTTCAGCAATGGGGAAAAAATCTCTTAAAAAAAGAGAAACAAAAAGAAAAACCTGTAATGTCATAAAATGAACGAGACTGACAGTGTATCTGCAATGTACAGCACTTCCAGGACACTCACTGCTCTGTCCTCAATTTGAACAGGTTCCTTGATATCATTCCAAAAAATGGAGGTCCGGTCTCCTGACTCGAAGATCACACTGTACTGATCCCTACAATCAGGATCTTCCAACCAGTATCGGAGATTCCCCTAAGAAAAACAGAAGCAAAAAAAATGATTAGGGAGTCAAAGGCTAAGATTACATTTTCACCAAACTAGTATCTGCCTGGCAGGTTGAACTCAGTCTTACACAGAGCGTGCAACTTTGGAGTTTTACCATTGCAAACAAGTTTTTAAAGTGAAATTAAATAATTCAAACTACTAGTTACTGGAGGCTAAAAGAATAGATCATAAAAAAGTGGACCTTCAAGGTGGTTTGATGATGTTTAACACTTCTTGCCTAAAATAAATTAAGGTGTTTTTCTGGTGTGTGGTTTTTGTTTGGTTGGTTTTTTTGTTTGTTTTATTTTTGTTTGTTTGTTTGTTTTTTAAACCCATCCCTTCATCCACAGGACTTTTTAGAAAGCTAGTGGTTACAAACACAGAATTTTGCCTCAAGCAGTTAAAAATATAAGAAAATGCTTACAAAGTTCTATTTTTAAATGACTTGTTCAAAATCATTATTTACTGAAGTTTTACCCTGTGTGGAACCACTAAGCAGAACCACTAAGTTCTTCCTGTCACTTCATGACAGTGAGAATGAAGGAACAGGAGCACGCAATCACTACAGCTACTTGTAGCAACACTCCTAACACTCCGTTTCTATTTTCATATGAACACTCCAGCAATTAAGTGATAATTTCATACTATGCTGAATATTCTTTCCACTTTTCAAAAAAATCCTTACCAAATCCTTAAATGGCTGTTTCTCAGGGATTTCCCATTCATCACTGATTGTCATGTACCTGAAAGAGCAATTTATTGGTTACATGTCGTACAAGCACTCTAATCTTGATTAGAATCCCAAAATCTAGAGACACACACGACAGCTGCACTCACTTATCAAAGTCTGTGAAAAGGTTGACTCTGAAAGTGTGCTGTTTATCCAGTTTGTATCCATCTGCATTCTTCACAGCATCCACTGCATGAGATGGAGACATGTACTCCAGAAAGATGTACCTACAATGAAGGAGGACAAAAGTAGGTAGTCATCATTGACTACATAACAGGCTTATAATGAAGAGAAATAAAATAAGTAAAAAAGAAACAATGGGGATGAACTAAATTAGCATATATATCAGATTAATCAGATTGTTTTTTGCCTGGTTTCTCTCCCTAAAACTTTCTTCCCCTTGCCCTCTCCCCTTGGGCTTGATCACTTCTGGTTAGTTTTCTCCTCAATTTCAGATGCTGCAATTAACCAGGAACAGTACTGGCAACCAGAGACAGGATATCAACAGTTGGTTTTGCAATAAACACGGATCAGAAGTTGACAAAGGGGAAAGGGCTCGCTGAACTTCAGGAAGATGGAGTCACTAATGTAACCATAAGTACTGGCAACCAGAGATAGGATATCAACAGTTGGTTTTGCAATAAACACTACATCCACTGCTACTAAGTTTTTAACTAAAATAGACCTTTAACCTATTAATTAGCCATGGCAGAAAATTAACCAAAAACCCCTCATTTAGTACTGGACAGAAATTTGTCTTCCAAACCCAGCTAAACTGCTTCCACAATTAATTCCCCCACACACTGTAGCTTAATAAGCTATTAAGCTTCTCAGCTCCCTTGGGAACTTCTGTTTGTCACTGAGACTAGATGTCAGGATTGTACAGACTAAGGTAGAAAGAAGTGATGAGCACGACTATGAGGTCACCATAAAATTTGCCATAAAAATATTGACAGGGGTAAGTCAGAGCAATGTTTCAATCCTGTTTCTAGTAGGAGTTATCACGACTTACCCTTTTGTCTTCCCATCTGCTTCTGGATAAAATTCATTGATAATTTTACCAAACTTGGAAAATATTTTGTGGATGACATTCTTGAGTTTCTCAAGTCGGTCTGGTCCAACCTGGGGAACGTTATCCACGACGATTACTGAGTCAATTCCATCTGCTTCCTGCGGCTGATCTTTCAGTATATCCCCAAGTAATTCTGCAAAGAAAAAGCATACAAGAAACTATGGAACCAGTCTACATCATTGAGGAGGAAGACAGAAAGATGAATAGTGATAAAAAGAGAAGAGAAAGATTACAAATTTCAGGAAAACAATTCAAGAATCATTTAAGAAACTGGGCAGTGAATGAACACTCTGTCAGAGAAAGGACTGAAGCGAATACACAACATTCCAACAATACTTCCTTGCTAAGAGGCACGATCACAGTGTTTCTTGACAAACCTCAAGCACGTAACCCTTGAAGTCTTTCTTAAAGAGATACCTTACATTGAGGCCACCAACACTTAACACTACTAGCTTGTTTCAGGAGTTAGAAGTGGCTCACTAAGTCCTCAAAAGTGCCAATAGAGCAGACAACTATAAAATTTACTACTGAAGCTCTGACTATAGTAGCGTTACTCAAACTCTAACCAGATGACTTTGATAAAAATAAATGTAACATGTACCTCCTTCTCGTATGACAAGAGTTTTAGCATAATTCAAAATCATCTGCCATACGGGAAGCTCTGCACATCTTAGCATCATTGTAATTATGCTTTAGAACTCATGTTCCATCTAAACCTTTAATTAAACATAAAAACGAGGGACAAGACACGCAAAGCCATATTTAAACATGCAGCAAGTGAAGACAAGCACACACCTTTTCATACTCTGGATATTCTTCAACCATAGTAATGCCCTTTGCTATATCATCTTACAAACTCTGAGAGTACTTGCTGGTGAGTTGATTTGTTCAGCCCCTGCACTGTCAGCTTCAGGCTTCTTTCTACTGGGTAGAGATAGCTTAGAACACTGTCGAAGTTTCCCATATGCAGAAGGGAGAACATTCAGAAGAACTGTCGCCCTACAGCCGTGGCTGCCATACCACACTGGGATAAAAACAGTTAAAAGGCACAAAGTACACCTATAAGCTGGGCACAGAATTAGGAGCTTCAACAACAATGCTGAGTTAATTTTACATGATAGGCTTCTAGACATACATTCTGTAGAGTTCTAGAGGTATCTAATCTATTCCTCAAGTCAATTCTATTAGACTTTTCAGTATCCACCAACTAAACCCCGTTGCTAATATATGGATTTAAACACACTTCTTAAATTAACATTACCTAACTACAGAAATGTACTGACCTGTAGATCAAAGAGGCAAATTATATCAATGATTCAGTCCTCAATGGATTGAATTAAAAGCACTAAGGACAAGGACACCCAAACAATCTCAAATAACTTTAACTTAAGCTTATTTTTAAACCTTTCCAGGAATAAAATCCCACACTAGCCCGAGCTATCTTGTTTAAACATACACTTTAATTCTTGTCTAAATTACTGATAGTTTCACAGAATAATCAGTCCTGCCCCTGCAGCTTATTAACAGGATTGCATTACTGTATTATAAAGAAACATCAGTTGTAAGTGGCACATTATTTCTGTTTTATCGATATTTTTAGTTTTATGTACTTAAATGGACCAGAATAGACATTCTGCTAAGAAAAAAAAAAGCCAAATGTGCCAATATGAGTGGCAAAGTTTTACACATGACATATAAATAGGAAAAATATACAGGAATATCTGCAGCAAGTTTCAGGTTTATGTGAAGATTAGTATAAAATGCAAGACTGGACAGAAAATAAGTGCCTGCCACTATACTTATGAACCAGAATATAAAGATAAAACTCACAGAGTCAGGCTATATATATATATATATGTATATATCTGGCATTCACAGACCATGAAAAAAAAGATCCAAAGAAATGTAAAAACATTTAAAATATAAGAACAAATGAAAAAGAGTGTTAGATGTGTTGACATTTTGAAGACGCTTCTCTAGAATTCCAAACCCACCAAAATTCTGTAAATTATTCTGCCCAGAAACAGCACTGGAAAGATCTCTAAGCAGTGAAGAAATAGACTTAATTTGAATTTCAAACTATGAAAAAACCTTGGCTTTCTGTAACTTTAAGCTTCAACAGGTTATTACATGTGAAGCTTTCCACTGATCTGGGGCAATATGCTTCACAACAGTTTATGCATAAACATGCTATCACCACCGAGATTATGCAGTACTCACAGAATGTTGCTGTTTTTAGTATTTATTACAGGAAAAGATGCTCTCTGTGTGCATGCAGGAACTACAAATAAGAAGTCAAAAGATGATAGCTGGTGTATTAAAAACAAAGACCCAGGAATTGTGAAAATCTACTATTAATGGTAGCAACCAAAGAAAGCTGGAGAAGTTAGTGGAATAATTCTCCATGTTGCATCATTTTACTCACTCCACACACTTTAGATTATATCCACAAACTTCTCCAGTTTGTAGCAGCTATTTACCAGTTTGTAACAACTATTTAAAAATGGCTTAAGAGCAAGTCAAATGCTCAGTGAAGAGTCACAATGAGAATTCCTAGAAGTGAATGTTCAAGAAACAAGAGAGCACTTAGAGGGGAGCAGCAGACTGGACATTGGGAAAAAGAAAGAGTCAAATGCAGCAAAAGTTCATTAAAAAACCCTGAGTTAACAACTCGGGTCCCTCAGAAGCTACACAGATCATGAGGACAAGCAAAAAACTTGACAGGAAGATAAAGTCACCAGTCTCAATAAGCACAATGAGAAATGGTGACAACTTTAAGACTATTTGGAACAAACAGGGAGGCAAAGAAATAGAAGGAAAATGGAACATACAGCAAAAACCTGACTTCTTTCAAAAGTAAAGTAGTGGCTATTGGGAATCACTCCATGGACAAAAACTTCTACCACACGGACTAAAAGTGGTCTAAGTCACTATTGAGGGTGTTTTGCATCACCTTCCCCTCCTTCTTTAACTTTTTGCTGCAAAGTCGAAAGCTGACTCAAACTGTTAGGGATCCAGAAGGCACCACCAGAGGTGAGCGCTGGAAGGTAACTCCCTACTCTACGCTGGATCTCAAGATATTCTTTCAGGACTAAGCCATTCCCCGGGTAGCTGACAGTGCACTGAAACTGTACCCTTGCCTAGGATTTAAGACATGCAGTGAAGTATCTGCTGTGCCTGCAAGAATTGTAAGGACTGAAAAGAGGAATTTTAAAAAATCTGGTATTACAGTAAAATAACACGTAAATTTCTTATTTATCCTGTAATCCCTTATCTTAGATTCTCCATCCACATAAAATGAAAGCATGTCCCATTAGGACACTTCCACAGATGGCTACAAGGAAAAAAAAAAGTACACAAAAGGGTAATTTTTTAGGCTCTTCTAGTAATTTTCTCATAATCACTTCTCATGAAAGACTTTGTAGGCCTACAGACAAAGGAAGGAATGTGTATTTAGATTGATGTACAAGAATGTAATACAGTTTTTATTCACTACAAAGTAAAAGATTAAAGACAAAAACCTACAGTGCTGCATTTCTCTACCTTAAATTGAAAATTGTGAACAAAGGAGTCTTCAAAGGGTAAGAAGCTGGTTTAGCCAGCTCGTATTCCACCCACAAGAAAAGCGGGGTGTGGAGGGCACACGGCTATCTTCAGCTGGCAGTATTTTAAGGACCACTATCATCATCTGAACTAAAGCTTCATTCCATCTAAGTGCTTATCTGTCACATCCCTTCTCTTGCTTGAACTCAGATCAGGTGTTCTGCCGTGACACCACCATGCTGGAAAAAAAAAGGTTAAAATAATGTGTGTGAGATGGTCCAAACCTAAAGCTGGTCCAGCTCAAAGGTGTTTCTGAAGACAGAAAGTTAACACAAAGACTGAAACAGCCTTGGCTCAGTGACACTGATGGGCTGGCCTTCTCCTCAGGGAGCCATCGGAGTAAGGGGAAAGGAATAAGGAAGCTTGAGAAGTAACTCATGGATGAAAAGCCAGACCAGCAAGAGTGACTACTTAAACACTGTAACTGCTAACACTTGATTATTCATACAACTGAGAAGTTAACCAAATTAATCCTTAACAATAGAATAGGTGGAAAATACACCTAATTTCTGAATAGACAGAAATGGACATCATAATCCTACATACAGACAAAAAGTGTATGACACAAACACTTAACTAGACAAACAGAATCTAACTACATACTTGCAGACAGTTTTGCCAAAGTCTTTTTAAGAAAGAAAGACACAAGTTCAAAGAGCTATACAAACTACTAAATTGAGAACGCCAAAAGCTTTCCTAATCTAAGATATTTTTCTGCCATTTTATTAAGCTAACCACAGGACTGGAACACTACAAGGCACATATATCACCTGTATTCCACTGCCAGCTGAAATAACCGACTGACTGACAAACAAATTATCAAATGCTTTCAAGAAACTTCTTTCTGTTCTGACACACAGAATATAAGACCCTACAACACACAGCACACGCGTAGATAAGACCCTACAACAGCACGTATACTAGAATAAGTACTGGCAGAATAAGTACTTTTGGTATTTAAGAACTGAGATCATTTATCTAGAAAGATTTATCTGAAAAATATGAAAATAGATCTAACTCCTGTATGCCAAAACTAGGTATTCCCACAATCATCGATGCAGTTACACAATGGTGTAGCTGTTTTAAGACAGTCGATATCCAATACTTTTAAAAGAGCCTCAGTTTGAGTTTTTCAACTACCAGAAATAATTTTTCCATATTTTCTTGTCACAAAGTATCTACATTACATCTTCACCAGCACTAACTCCTCTCAAACCCATTCTGTTTATCTATAGATCTCACTCTGGATCCATGGAAAAAATAGAATGATGAAATCTAGTTCATAAACATCAGGTCAACAGGTTAAAACTTCTGGTTTTAAGTTGAGTTTAACTAACAGATGCAAACGCAAAGCACACGAGTTGCTGATTCCACTTGGTGAGGGCAGCCCGGAGATGGGTACCTGATGTTTAATGATAAATTTAAGAACAGCGATTAAAGGGCATCGCAGGCTGCACAGAGACACCAGAAGAAGGTTCATTTAAGAAACACCGCCGCGATGAAGACGTGTCATCAGTTACGAGCAGCTCACAACCGCGGCCACGGCGGGCAGG
>NW_010338259.1:0-22624 GCF_000700745.2 Antrostomus carolinensis
TATATATACACAAACATAGTGACAGGGCACAGCATTTCAGAAAACCAGGTAGGGTCCCCTGCCCTTGTGCAAAGAACTGGAAGGCCTGAGAAACCTTCATCCCTTTGGTTTGTCCTTTCAGCAAAGAAACTTTATGCAGCTGCAACAATGAACTGAACACCGCTATCAGGGTTATAACTATGTAGTAAAAAGGCTGATCTCCTGATGGAAAAGCAGCAGCAGTAGCCATACAAATCATCCAAGAAATGTCTGGAGTGTTGAAACCATTCACAGGCACAGAGAGTCATCAGTGGGTTCAACCATTTTTCCCCATCGGCATTGTGTAGGTCTACGCAGGCTGCTGAGTGCAAGGTTCAGCTAACCTGACATTTTTAAACATGAGATACTTGAAGATGTATTTAAAATTCCATTTCAGAACTCATCTGTAAAACTAGTTTTCTAGGTTTGGGAGGGAATAGGCACCTCATAGAGACATGAAGCTGTAGATAACCAGCCGCAGATTATATCTTTGCACTACTACATGGGGATTCTGCTCCATCAAACCACCCATTTCAGTTCAAGACAACAGAAGTTGGAGACATGAGCAAACAGTGGCACAATATTAATCAACAGGAGGAGAACATCATATCATGAATGATTGCTATGGCTGCAAACAGCTCTCCTTTGGGACAAAAGACAATTTTAAAGATGAAATGAGATAATCTCACAGCTCTTTCTGGAGAGCTCCTGTACACTGGACGTGGAAATACCAGGAAAGTTCCTAATTGAAAATGTTATGAAGAGCTGAGGAAGTAGATGTGGAGGTCAATTGCTAGAGAAGTACAAGAGAAGACATGCAGAGAGGAGACAGGCCATGACAGGCCTTAAAAGTAAGGAAAATAAAGTGGTGTTGATATGATGGAAATGTGGAAGTCAGAGGCTTCCAACAGCAAGAAAAATATGGTTAGAGAAATAAGCCCAGAAAGCGATCTTCATACAAGGCTGGTTGGATGGGTAAGATTACATCAGAAAAAGAAATACATTCCTGAAGACTCTTCTCAAGGAGGAGAATGGCTAAAAGAGGAATTCACTCCTTTGCAGCACACAGAGGTCAAGACAAATGCTTTATTCATAAGCCACCTAAATATTATAATGGAAAATAAGCAGTAAATTGTCACATGTCTAAAGCAGGGGCAGTTTTCATTATAACCTGTTACAGATTAAAGTGGTACAGGTGCTAGTTAAGCAGTCAAATGTGTAAAATGTACAAGCCAAAAATGCATAAAGTCCTGTGGTTCTAGTAATTCTATATTATACATAAAAATATAATTTATCTCCACATTTTTTAAGTTGATAGCTTCCCTTTAATTTCCCATGTTGCTACATTTGGGATTGTATTTATTATTTTTTAAAACCTGCAAGTACCTGTCTCAGTTTATTAAAAACAAAAACAAAAAAACCCCACAAACAAAGCAGGAAGGATATTTTCTTTTTCATATATATTTATCTTACCGAGCAAAGATATATGCACCTATCCAGGAAATCACACCCAGAGTGATCTTTATATGATCCAGAAGTCTTGGGGTGATATCTTTCTTTATTCTTGGGAACTCTTTAAGAAGCATTTAATAAAGAAGTATTGGTAGATTGCAGAAATATATAATGGGCTCTTAAACCTCCCTGTGGAGACCTGTGTCCTTTGCACATGGAGGGCAGTGAATTCTCTTGCTTAGTTGCTCAGATTGGTGAATGATCAGAGTTAATAAACGTGTAAGTGAGACAAATTGCTCTGAAGTATTTTTAGAGTGAAACTTAACTAGAGTACATTTGTCCCTGAACATCAATTTTACAGAACCTTTACGGTTTTACAGAGCAAAGAGCTGTATTTTTAAGAGTTGATGTATTTGTTTTTGCAGGTGGCTAAAATATAACTTCTCAGAAACTTATTACAAACAATGAATTATATCACATATTCTTTGGAGGAACTGCTAGCTTGTGGTAGAAGTCTATTGGGATATTCTAATATTATGATGTAGGTAATTTTTTCAGATTTCTCTGGTATGACAATAGCCTTTGTTAAAAGATGTCATGTTTTAGAAAACATATTTTAGAAAAGATGTTAAAATTGCAAGAGCTTTTTGTTAAGTGATATTTTCTCAGTATCTTTAACTACTAGATCTACCATTTTTGACCTTGATACACAGAAATGGAATTTACACAGTAGTCCGATCTCAATGCTTATCGCAATAGAGACCCATTGCTTAATTAAAAGTTTGGCTAATTCTGTATGTTGGTTAATATTCAGGCGTATTTTCATTGGGGAAAATTATTGTTTGTGGTCCCTAGCAGCTGTTCTGGCCTGCTCCCAGTCCTTTGCAGATGTAATAACAAATCCCAGATCAGAAAACTGCCAAGAGGTTGTTTGATAGGCATATTATATAAATGTGACAAAAAATAAAACCAAACAAACCTGCTGTGGTGGTTGTGACCCTTCCATCACCCCTGATCTGGTTTTGTTTGTTTAATGGTGAGATCCCAGTTCTGTTCTCCCTCCCATCAATGTCAGTAGAAAACAATTATTAAACTAAATAAACAATTATTAAACTAAAAATCTCCCTGTCAGAAAGGACCTACCAGACCAGTGAGTCCTTTAAACTCTCCTGCAAGGTACACGATGAAGATGAATATGATGATGATATTAAAATAAAAGAGAAAGGCAACAAAGGAAAAGGCATTTTTATGTAAGCATGTCTAACTCTATGCAAGCACAAGGAGATGGCAAAAGCAGAGTGGTGTCAGCTCCAAGACTTGATCCAGAGGGACAGAAATTGTCTGATCAGAGAGTGGCATGACATATATGCTGTCCTACTCTCAGCATCACAACTTCATCAGAAAACTGCTTCTGGAGGGATTTGGGATATGGAGGCCAGAACACTGCACTCCTGAGTATTTCTGCCCACAGGATGACACTGCTCTGCACAGACACAACTCCTTGGTTTAAAATGGAAACATTGGCCTGACCACATTAAAACACACTTAGAAGCAACTCTAACATGACATTTAACAGACGCGCTGGCACTCAAGTTATTGACAAGCTACAGAACAAATAACAAATTTATAAATAGAGACCCAGCAGAGATACCCAGTATGGGTAAGACATTTAACTGCAGCAAGTCATAAATAAGGTATTTAATAACACAATGACTTTGCAGTTACCCATTTCTAAACATTAGTCAAACTGTTTGAGAAGATAAGTGTATAAAATAATCTCTGCAAGTAATGCATACCTTATTCACAGATAGAAAATAAAATTGCAAAATTATTGTATATTAAAAAAAAAAAACCACCATGAAGTAAAGCTTCAGCATTGTTGTTAAACAATTATCTAGTTATGGTTGTTATACATCCTGGGGTGCAAACAGAACATGACTAGCAAAACATGAACCAAGTTGTCACCTATACTGTACACCTCAAAAAGGCAGCTGCCTTCTTGAAGGAGACCTTAGTGCCAAATAAAATTACGTGGGAACTGGCTCTGGTACAAAATCAACCCACAGACACAAACTGCATTTCATCAAATAAATGTATACTGTAGGAGCTAAATCTAGTGATGAAACAGACACAAAACTGAATGTTTTGAACCCTTCTAATGAAACATTATGGTTGATCATACCTAATGACTCTTGCATATTAAGCATAATCACTTAAACAGAATCAGATTTGGCTCCTGGGAACAAACCAAACCATACAAACTAAGCTGTACCCAGTTACAAAGAAAGAAAACAGACAAAAATCTAGTGAAGGGACTGAAGTTTGATATGTGCTTATAGAAGGGTCTTGCAGGTCCACCTTTTTTTTTTAGACAAGCTGTTAGCGTGAAACAGATTAATGGTTTGATAATTGCTCCAGGCGGAAGATTTTTAAGTGAAGGTTTATACTACTGGAACCTTTAACAAGCCAGCACTTAAAGGACAGAGAAGTAATTACAATGTTTATAATAGCTGGGTACAAGGATAGCAGACATTCCTGAAGCAAGCAGAAATAGGAGGATTCATTCTGCGCACTGCAATTGACTGTCTTTGCAAAATGAGCCTCTGAACATAAATGCAAGGAACAACAGGAATTAAATGAAGAACTGGAATCTTTGGGGACCATCTCAAAGCAACGCTATCTCAATGTAGATTGTGCATGAGAATGGTGTGTGTTGACCAGACTTGCACAATAATTGCAAATGATTCTCATTCAATATGCTAAAAGTACCTTCACCATATGCCCTATAAGTAAATAGTCTTTTAATGCTATGATACAGGGACAAGCAGACCTTCGGCTACCAGATTTATACGCAAGCGCGGCAGCAGAGTGTTCTTTTCCTTCACCTCAATTTTCCATCTGAATAAAGGTCAAAACACTACTGCCCAGAAATAAGTAGCACTGGAGACCAAACTAATGAAAACAGAGGTTAAAACAAGGGTAAATTTATGTCTTTTAATGAGTGCCTGGAGCTGAGCACAAGCCTGTAGCTTCAAGCAGTGTTACTATTGCCATAGCTAAAGAGAAATTCAATTTTTGTTTTACCAGATGGATACCTCCATTTAGGTACTTTTATGTTCTCCATTATTGTATTTTCTGAGCATCTCACAGTTTTAATTGTATCTATCTACACAACATTTAAGCAAGAGGCATCCTTTATGTTGTGACTGTTTAATGCAATGCAGAGAGCCCTGGAAGGGAAGAATACATGTTCCCAGGCAAGTGACCATTTTCTAAGCTGAGGAGTTGGGCTCAGACCTGCACACCTACTCTCAGACGCCAGTAACCACCTAACTCAGCTGCAAACTGGAACTGGGTTGGGTGAGGGCACTCTTCTGAGCATGGAAGACCTGAATTTAAACCACGTCCAGCTGAAACCCCGTCTCACATTTCCTAGGGCTGAAAAGAAATCCCTCTTCTTTCTCCAACAGGGACAATTTAAGAGCCCTAATTTAATGAAAACGCTTTCAAGCTGTGAATGCTGGTCTTATAAAGCTTGGTCCAAAGAAGTAATGAAGCTCCTTGGCAGAGGCGAAATTACAAACAAGCCTTGTCTTAGTGATTTGCAGCAGCAGATTGGGCACATCCCCAGTCAGCACACTAGCTGCGGTGAATGCCATGTTGAATGTTTATAAAATAAGGTAATGCTGAGTTTCCCAGCACTGAGCACTTTCTGTGCTTCTAGTCCAAACAAATTAAGATTAGACTTGCAAAACAGCTAAAGCGCCCATTATACAGGATTGCCCTTTTCTTACCCTTCCTTCAGCATCTGCTCCTGGCCCCTGCTGGAAGCCAGGTACCAGATTACACGGGCAAGATAATTGTTGCTTGGTTTAAGTCAATACAGGTGCTTTATTATGGCAATTTGAAATGACTCAGCTTAAAAGTAGTTGAGATCCTCAGACCTCTGAACATACATTATCTTCATAGTGTCAGCTCTCCACAGCCATGTTCTCAAGGTAGCTGCCTGGCATTTGTTTGTTCCCAAAATGAGCTTATCCGGACCATATCAATGCTTAAGTACTGTCATCATCCACAAACTACATGTTCCTGGCATACCTTCTCAACCTGTTCAATTAGGTGATCTCCAAACACACTTCCTCTCCTACATGTCACTATCTTGCTGAATGGAGCATCCTGTTAGTTAGAATCATAGAATTACAGAATGGTTAGGGTTGGAAGGTCATCTAGTCCAACCCCCCTGCAGTGAGCAGGAACATCTTCAGCTACATCAGATTGCTCAGAGCCCCGTCCAATCTGACCCTGAATGTTTTCAGGGATAGGGCACTTACCACCTCTCTGGACAACCTTGTGCCAGTGTTCCACCACCCTTATTGTGAAAAATTTCTTCCTTACATCTAGTCTGAATCTGCTCACATCTAGTTTAAAACCATTGCCCTTTGTTCTATCACAGCAGGATAGTCTGTCCCCATGTTCTGGCATTTCCCAAAATGCAGCTTGAGAGGAATGAACGTACGGCTCCTGTGAGAGTGCACTATATTCTAGGTATTTGTAGTGGGATTCTTAATTTTTTTCTTTTAAATTCTCCCACTTCCAGATTTGGATATACATGGTGGTGACAATGGGGAGGTGGAGAATGGAGTAGAGAAAATAGGAAGACGGGCTTTGCATCTATGACACTTCAACTCTGATATTTGGGTACTTGCTGGGGATGGAGGATTCCACCTTTGGCTATGCCAAAGAAGACAAAATATGCTACATTTTAATACTCATCAGAGCAGTAATAATTATAAACTCTAGGCTATAGAGTCATATGTCAGCACTCTCTCCCAATAAATATTTAATTATTTCATATAAATTGGAAACACCCCAACAAGAAAAAGCAAAACAATACCTGCCAGCTTAATGCATAGTGCACTATCTTGAGTGAGAACAGAAACAGAATCAGCTCCTCTCTGTTCAAGAAGGCAGCTGAATATAGATTTCAACATCCTTTTTAAAAATAGCTTCTTCATAAGGAAAATTGTATCAGCAGTACCTTTAGACACGTTGTAAGAGAAGTCTAGCTATGCTCTTACTTACAGAAAAGATATTATGATTCTGAACTTTAATTGGAATACGGTACCAATGTCTTAATGAGGCAGATTTTAAGGGAATAACATCTTGCCCCACTTTTGGAATTTATGACTTGTTAGTTTATATGTGCATTCTGGCTTTTGTGGACCTTAATCCTGGACATCAATTTCTTCCCATGCAGTGCACCAGAAGATGTGGTCCTTAAGTGATACCTGAACACAGTGAAACACCTCAGACACAGTAATTCCCAGCTCCCTTTTGTGACTCACTTTTTAAGCCCTCCTCTCAAACCTCACATACAATCATTCAAGAAACACCCAGAACAGCAAGTTCCCAAATCCTGAGTTAATATTTTCATTAATAAACAAATCTTGCAGAGTAGCTTCCAGGAAATTTTTTATATACATGGAGATATATAGAGAGATATAGTGCCTGTGCTGTCAAGACTAATTGCCTTCCACAGTGCCACAAGGCCTTTTGTTTTGGAAAGAAAAATATTTCATACCTCTAAGTATAGCTCCTTTGAGAAGAGTCTAAGCCAACTAATATTTTCTTTCCCCAAAGACCAGATTTTTCATTAGGACCCAGCATTTGTTTTTACATGGGCATATTAGCTAAAATGGCAATGCTGCTGAAGAAGATCAGGTCACAAAGGTCATTCTAAAAGAGTGAGAGAAAGAAAATCAGAGAAGCTGGAAGCTCCTGTTATTATATCTGATTAGTTAAACACATTTAAGTGCTTTTTGGAACAGGGGTGAATAAACTACTCTCCTTGTCTCCTGCAAATTGAACAAAAACTAATGGGTTCTAATTGCAGTTAGAGAAATTCCAGTTTCTTGTCAGGAAAGACTTTCTATCAGTGAGAAAATAAGTTACCTGGAGAAGTTTTGACTCTCCACCATAGGAGGTTTTAAAAAACAAATTACACAAACATATGTCAGGAATATTTCGAACACAGTTGATCTGCCCTAGGGCAAGAGAACGGACAATATGAATTTTTTCAGGTCTTCTTCAGGATTATCTTCTAGAACTCCTACATCATGACTAACATGTTGGACTTTTTCATTTATTACCTAATATGTCACATTCCCCACTTGCTGTATGATTATATGAAACAAATAAAAGCCTTCTCAAGCAGAGGCCAGCAAACATTTCTAGTGAATATTGAACTTGCCCCAAACAATTTCATTGATTCTGAAACTATCTACCAATATAAGTTTATTTTGTCAAGTGGAAATTACAGGAGGAAAAAAAAACAGGGATAGTTCACTAACACCCACCCACTGAAATTATTTTGGTCTATGATATTTACATCTCTGCCAGATACATTGCCACATATATTTACTTTCTGCACGGGGTGAAATGCAATAATAATATGATGATAGGTAATATTGCATTTTGCATCCAGAAACATTAATATCACCTATAATTCTAATGACCAAAAAAAGCTGTTAATGGTGCAGTAAAAATCAAGGATGTGGTATTCAAAAGCATAGGCCATACTAAAACATTTATCCATTTCATGAGGATCAGGAGCTCCATCAGGGTCAATAACTGAACAGCACAGAGCTTAACTAGAAGCTTAACTAGAAGCTTGTAAGTAAAAAAACTGGGGAGAAAAAGAAAGCAGCAGTAATATATCATTGAACCCCAAAACATGGTTTTTTAAAACCCATTAGTTTGTAGGCACGGGGTGCTACATGGTGTCATTCACACTAATAATTTTGATGTATGTGGTTCTGGTTCTGGCATATATGATGATATAATATACTCCCTTGACTTTTCACTTGCTTTGCAAAAGTCATTCAAAATTAGAGCCTCCGAGTTCAGGAGATGTCTCTCTTCTGAGGCACTCTCTAAGAAAGATGGGACATTATCTCCAAGAACGATGGGACATCTATCTTTTATCTATCTTAACTCATGAAGATCCAGTTTTAGTATGCTGTAAGATCAGTGTGGTGGGTTGATCCTGTCTGGACACTAGGTTTCTACCAAAGCCACTCTATCATTCCCCTTCCTCAACTGGACATGGGAAAAAAAAACTATGATGAAAGGCTTGTGGGTTGAGATAAGGACAGGGAGAGATCACTCACCAATTACCATCATAGGCAAAACAGATTTGATTTGGGGAAATTAATTTAATTTACTACTAATCAAAACAGAATAGGATAATGAGAAATGAAACCTAAATCTTAAAACAACTTCCCTCCACCTCTCCCTTCTATCTAGGCTCAACTTCACTCACAGTTTCTCTACCTCCTCCCCTCCAGTACCACAGGGGGATGGGGAATGAGGATCATTTCATCACACGTTGTCTCTGCCACTCCTTCTTCCTCAGGAAGAAGACTCCTCACACTCTTCCACTGCTCCAGCGTGGGGTCCCTCCCATGGGAGACAGTCCTACATTAACTTCTCCCATGTGAGTCCTTCCCATGGCTGCAGTTCTTCACAAACTGCTCCAGCATGAATCTCTTCCATAGGTTGCAGTACTTTAGGAACAGACTGCTCCAGTGCGGGTCCCCCACGGGGTCACAAGTCCTGCCAGCAAACCTGCTCCGGCATGGACTCCTCTCCACAGGGCCACAGATCCTAACAGGAACCTGCTCCAGGGTGGGCTTCCCACAGGTTCACAGCTTCCTTCAGGCCTCCACCTGCTCCAGCGTGGGGTCCTCCACGGGCTACAAGTGGACATCTGCTCCACCATGGATCTCCATGGGCTGCAGGGGGACAGCCTGCCTCACCATGGGCTTCACCACAGGATGCAGAGGAATCTCTGCTCTGGTGCCTGGAGCATTTCCTCCTCCCCCTCCTTCTTCACTGACCTCTGCAGAGTTGTTTCTCTCACATCTTCTCACTCCTCTCTCCAGCTGCTGTTGCACAGCAGTTATTTTCCCTTCTTAATTATGTTATCCCAGAGGCGCTACCACCATTACTGATGGGCTCAGCTTCGGCCAGCGGTGGGTCCATCTTGTAGCCAGCTGGCATTGGCTCTGTCAGACATGGGGGAAGCTTCTGGCATCTTCTTACAGAAGCCACCCTGCTACCAAAATGTGGCCATGTAAACCCAATACAATTAGTTTGTTACAAACCACCATGATGATCATTGATGCCAGGTGAGAGAGTTTAGAGCCATCTCTGTATGGCAAATTTGTACAGTATCACAAACGACAATCAAAACACTGTTCTGTTATCTAAAAGTCTACACTTTTGGAAAACCAAATACATCAACACAAAGGAAAGGTCACAGGATAGCTGACCTGGACAGTGAAAGTTGCTTTCTTTTTTATCAACAAGTAAGATTGGGGAAAAAAAAAAAAAAACACAGAGAAAGAACCAATTTATATAGAAAATTAACATATAGACAGCCAAGTTTTCTTTTTTATCAACAAATAAGATTGGGGAAAAAAAAAAAACACAGAGAAAGAACCAATTTATATAGAAAATTAACATATAGACAGCCAAGGAATGTTTCAAGTGGAAGGCATGCAAGGGGAATGGCCTCTGGACTAAGGGTTTTTATTGTAGAGGAACACTGCGTGAAAGAGGGGGGGTTTTTTCTTTCCACATTTGGAAAGTGTAATTGAGGATGGAAAAGTAAATTACAAAACTATCAGCTCCTATAAGGAATAGATCATGAGTAAGAATTTATGTGATGAATTAGATTATCAAGTTACATTTTCATAGGGCAATTTCTCATAGAAAGCAAAGTACTGGATTTGTAGAGCAGCTGGTACATTCAGCATGTGCTAATCAGCTCTGACTCGGAACTGCCAATAGGATGTTTTGCTGTCAAAAGGAAAAAAAAAAAAGCCTACACATCTACACATCTAGTCTGTTTTGCCTGTGGTTGGACACTTAAAACATATATAGGTTATGATTTTTAAAGGGACTAAATGTTTTGTGCTCCTATTACGCTGCTGAAAATTATGGACAGACAGCAAATTTGCAAATGAGCATATCCTGGACTCTGGTTGTCAGCACCCGGCTTGAAATGGTTATTCCTGTTTCTAAGCAATAGTATTCTATTGTT
This sequence comes from Antrostomus carolinensis, assembly GCF_000700745.2. Classification (NCBI taxonomy): domain Eukaryota; kingdom Metazoa; phylum Chordata; class Aves; order Caprimulgiformes; family Caprimulgidae; genus Antrostomus; species Antrostomus carolinensis. The sequence continues at coordinate 10,577 of NW_010338259.1, forward strand.
CTGCTTTAAATCAGAACATCATTTTCATAAGATGAGCAAAGTTTGGAGTCAGCCCTATATATTCTATTATTCTCTGAATAGAATTTGGGGTTTAAATTCCCCTGGAGAAGTCTAGCAGCACAACTCTTAGACAGCAATGAGGTTAAGGAAGATGGGGTTGAGGGTCAAGTACTTTAATGAGGCCAGACATGAAAATAAGAGTCTGTGATCCACTGTCTTTCTCAGGTGTTTCAAAAGATAACATGCTAGAATTCACTTACACCATTTTAAAGCATATAGCTTTGTGCAAGAAAAGACAGAGATTAGCTAGCTGTGTCTTCAAGCTGGGACTCAAATGTTAAATCATTCATGGGATATATCCTACATTAATGTTAAGACTCATTTGTTCTGATTTCACTCAAAATCAGAATGCTTGTTCTCATTAATTCTGCAAGCTTCTTTTGCTAATTAATTTTTACAATGAATTTCTTCACTTCTTCTGAGAGTTTTGTTCTAGCCACTTGTAATTCTGATTTATCTTTTACAGAATCACATATAAAATGTCATGTAGAACTACAATTTGTTTCTGGGTTCTACATTTAAAAGGAGGAAAGCTCTTAAAAATAGACATGCCTATGGAAAGTGTTTTGGAACAACTTTTAAAACTTGAAATTCCTTTCAAACCATAACAACAATGGAATTTTTTTATACATTTCCCTCATCTTTGATTTTGGTCTGTAGATTTGCAGTTTGCAGTCCATGCCCACTCTACTTCTGTGTCACTGTTTAAGGACAGAGCAATTCATTGGTTGGTTCTGTGGGTTTTGTTTTTGTCTTTGAAGCACAAACACAGTGAGAGATAATTAGTTTCGACTGTTAATTTGTTTAATAATAATCTGGAGGCAGGCAGAGGCAGATTAGAGCCAGTGGTGAAAAAGAAAGGTTTTGAATCCTTTCACTGGCTACACAAGAAAAGCAAAGGTGTATAACCTTCTTCTATATATCTGTTCCTCACACAGAGACTATTTTGGTTGATATCTCTGTGCAATTGGACTATGAAAAAGTTCAGCCCAACGTCAGTCCTAGAAATATGAGAAGTCATATAAAAATTTTTACACAGGAAAAAAAACATTGGAGTATTGATAACCTTGGTCGTTATTAGCAAGTAGAGGAGACATGTTCTCTTTTGGGGATAATCAAAGACACCAAAGATACATCAAAGATACAAAGTATCATGTAAAGTACACTAAGGATGAGAAAAAGAAAGATTTTACTTGCCCTTTGACAGAAGGCAATTGAAAGGATGAAGAAGCAACATAGTCAAGGTCAGAGAGATAACACTATATCTTCCATATCACAGAATTTCCTCTATTGGAAAATACCTTTAAGATCATCAAGTCCAATCATTAAACTCACACTGACAAGTCCCCGACTAACCCATGTCCCTCAGCACTGTGTCTACACAACTCTTCAATCCCTTCAGGGATGGGGACTCCACGACTGCCGTGGGCAACCCCTTCCAATGACTGAGAACCATTTTAGGAAATAAATTCTTCCTCAGACCCAATCTCAGCTGCCCTGGGCACAACTTGAGGCCATTTCCTCTTGTCCTGTCACTTGTTCCTTGGTTGAACAGACCTACCTCCACCTCTCTACACCCTCCTTTCAGGTAGTTGTAGACAGTGATAAGTCTCCCCTCCACCTCCTTTTCTCCACGCTAAACAACCCCAGTTCCCTCAGCCACTTCTCAGAAGACTTGTTCTCCAGACCCCTCACCAGCTTCATTAACTTCCTCTGGACACACTCCAGCACCTCAACGTCCTTCTTGTAGTGAGGGGCCCAAAACTGACACAGTACTTGAGTTGTGAGTTATTAATTATCCTAATCTAATTCCTTAATTACAGCCATTCTTCCAGTCTTATAAATCATTGCTCGGCTTTTCTCAGGCTTGAGACATCTCACTCATTATATATATTTTAATTCTTAATCTGTTAAATTACCTCATGTTTTTTCTGCAGATTTTCATGCTCTGTAGCAGATGTTGTCTTCTCCCATTTCTCAGCAACTTGATTTGCTTCTTCTATTTTTTGCTCATAGCTTTTCTGGGAGTTTAGCAGTGTCACTTCATAAAACTCTTGAATATCTGTTTGTAAAGAGTAACAAGTAAAAGGCATTATTTGATATGTTGGCTTTTGAATTACTGGTGTTTTTCTTTGGCTGATATGTACTTACACATTATCATCACAATGATAAACAAGTATTATTAAATTTCTAGCAGAAAGCACCAATATGCAAATTTGTTTTCTAAAATGTCAATGAGATTCTTGAGGTATATTCTCATTTTAAAGAGGTTCTTACAAATCATTTCAAAGAAGTAAAGTAATAATATTTATAAGAAGAGATTCAAAGAACACATGCCTGAATAGTATAGGTAGAACAGACTCTTGTGCACAGAGAATTAAGTCACAGATCATTTTGACCAGTAATCTAGAGATTTGCAGATGTGAAATACCCTAAGAGAAGCTTGTTGTCAGATACCCATCCAACAATTTGAAGGAAGACTTTGCTGATTCATAACTTCAACCTGTTGTCATTCAGAAGTGGCAAGTTAATGTTTGGTTTCAACCAAGAGTCAGAAAGAAGCCAGGTCTTAATACCCTGTTCAGGTGTTTCTGTTACACATATTTCCATGGCGTAATAACAGATGTGCAAGATGCAGCAGTGAAAACACCTTCACCAAAACCCATGAATGTAATGATCAGAGGAGAGGAAATAAAATTTTTTGCAGCAAGAATTTTAGTCAGATAGTCACGTACAGGAGGTGACACATGGTCTAACAGAGATATTTGACTCACCAAAGAAGAAAAAAACCCATCACACTATTTTAATCAGAACAATGGACAGACTTTCTCCTGGATAAGAAAGAAAACCATTTCAGGGAGAAAGATTGCATCTACCTGGATACCCCCTAGGACTTCAAAGGAGGGACTGATTATAAAAACTATCATGTTTTCACTGAGTGCATCTCTCTAATGAGCGCTACCTAAGGCGTAAAGGATGTGGGAAGGCATGACCCTTGACAGGTAGGTGTCGGGAAAGGAAGAGAAAGGGACAGAAAAACCTTTCTGGTATTATGTGAAGAAATTATATGGGAAAATCAAGCTTACCGTACTTACACAATGTCTTTCATAAATATTTGTGACTGTATTTTTTAATTTTGTGAAGAAAAGTTCTGTTTGCATTGTTTCCTTAAACTGGACTGAATTAACAGCAACCCAAAGGTAATCAGACAATCAGAAAACATTTCTTAATGGAAGTTGTGAAAAATCTATACCTGACAATATCAGGAGCCCAAATACCCCAGGATGCTCCAGGATATCTAAAAGTAAAGAGTATGTTCCCCAGGAAAGCTTCTTCAACTGGAAGAGAAAATTCTTCCAGCACTATCCATATAGCCTGTCCAACAAAGAGGAAAATATTGAGGTCATGTCTAAACTTCAGAGGCAGATGGGGATATTGTCCTACAGGGTGAGATCCTATATCTGGGCTAGGAAGACATCGTTTCTAACTATAATAAATAACCTGCCATGGAGGTACTTCTGCGTTTTCAGTTGCATGCTGTCTCACACGATAGGAGACTGAACTGGATTGCACGTGACAAGCAGAACTGAACAGCAGGAGGCACAGAGAGACACATAGAGACACCCTGATTTTCTGAATCTTTCAAGGGCCAGTCAAACATATTCAGCTGGGTCTGCTCTTGTCCTCACATGAAGTCTCTGGCCAGATTTCTAAAAGCCTCTCTTCCCTCTTTAGTAAAAACTGAAACTGAACTTTTCTTCTAACTCCTTTTACAACTTTCTTACTCATTCTGTACTCTATTTGTCACATACAATGGGAAAAATTAATTAGAAATTTTAATTTTAACATTAATAACTGTGATCCATAGGAACTGAATACTAACTTCTATGTCACAGAAATATTTGTAAGAATTTATGTTTCATATTGCTAAGAACATTTAATTCCACCATTAAAACTAGGACCTACTTTTCAAATGCAAAGCTATAGGATAATCGCTATAGGATAACGGATAAATTTCCATTCTCATTCAGGGGATATTTTATGGTCATTTTGAATGCTCAGAGTACAATTGCAAACAGTTGCAATATATGGTTTAATACCAGGTCAGTTTGTATTGCAACTGCAAGTAAAACATATCGGGCTAATATGTAATTATCTCCAGATAAATACTTTGCAGAAATAAACTATAAATTGCCCTCTGGCAGTGGCATTCAGCTGGCATAGCTGTCGTTATCAGAGTATTAATTGGGTTGACAGTAGTCAGTCAAGGAACAGCAGAACAGTGTTTTTGCTCTACAGACTGCCTTGCCCTAGTGTTTTCATTAAAAATAATGTGAGACACATTTGCATGTGTATGCACATGTGCAAAATAAATGTTAAATACTCAGGCTCTTTGTAAAGGTCCTTATCTATTCTGAGGAGGCTGTGGGTTGCTTTCACTGGAATAATGATCACTGGTGTGCAGAGAAGAGCATTTCAGTGTACTTATGCGGTTACAGAAGAAAGAACAGAGGATTCACTTAGTTGGTTGCTTTGTTATTCCATAACCTAAAATTGCCATTTCTATGGAACAAGGGCAGCCAGTAACTTGCAGTCAATCAAGGTTAGCAGAAAATAAGATCTGTAATTTGCTCTGAGTAAAAACCTGGTCTATCGTGTTATCTCCATTATGTGAGAGGAGCAAATCATACTAAAAGGGGAAAATGGCTGAATACAACTAGGGATGGGAAAAGACATGTAAAGGAGGTGGTGGGATCTAGCAGCTGTAGAATCAAGCTTGGAGCCAAGGTCATAAAAAGTAGTTGTGAGAGCATGGTAATTGTGGTGTAAAATGACCAAATACAGTCTGAGGGGGCTTACAGGAAGATAATTCAACAAAGAGACTAGAATCTTACACATAAGAAATCTCTACTGAGTAGTTCTTAGTATTATATTCCCTTTCTTCCATGAAAACAAGTTCACATTTCATTTAGAAGTGGCAATATTACTATTGATGAACTCTGTGAGCACAAAACACCTCTCCAGGCAAACTGTTCAGATCTCTGTACCACCCAAACATTTTATCAGGCATTGCTTAAAGTGTCTGTGAATGTTACTGGATTTTCAGTCCAAGTGAATTTGTTCATTTACTTCTTAAGAGATTTACTTTATTTGTCCTTTATATGTCCCTGCTCACTGCAGGGGGTTAGGACTAGATGACCTTTAAAAGTCCTTTCCAACCCAAACCATTCTATGATTTTATGATTTAATAAACTCCACTTGCTTTTCCTTTAGCCTAGCTCATATATTTTGTCAGTTTTCCTGTATAAAGATAAATTGCATACAATAAATTATGTATATCCTAATATGAAATAACCTTAAAGATACCATGATATATTTTATTTTGGATAATTCCATCACTGGAGAAGTGGGAAAAGAATTTTATCTCTACATCAGCATGGTAGAGAACACATCAGTATCACTTTACAAATGCCCATGGACAAGTATACCGTAAATCACTGCATCTGTGCTCTGCAGGCAAATTGCAAGGACCCCTCCTCTCCTGTCTTACAGACCTGTGCAAGAATGAACAGGGTCTGATCTTTACAGATATGCCAGGGAGCACCTTCTTTTCCTAAAGCTAGGTCCACTTCTCGGTGTGATATCTTGTTTTCTTTACTATCATTTAAAAAAAAAAAAAAAATTTTAGGTTCAAATTTGAGTTGTTCTCACTCTTACCTATTTTAAAAAAATAATAATTTGGACAAAGAATAAGAGCTGGAGAAGACACAAAGTCATAGTTACATAGAAGAGCAACCTTTCCTTCACACAGCAGGTACAAGTTGAAGTTGTGGATGCCTCCTCCCTGGAAGTGTTCAAGGCCAGGCTGGATGAGGATTTGAGCAACCTGGTCTAGTGGAAGGTGTCCCTGCTCATGGCAGGGGGGGTGGAACCAGTTGGAACCGGTTTCTGTGATTCTACATAGAAATAAAAACACGTCATCAGGCAAAGCTGAACCAGTTGCCTAAACTCTGCCATTTCCTGACTTTTGAGTGACTGGTGCTGCAGCCCTGTGACCATTATTCCAGCACAATCTATCTTCCAATTTATATGCATCACAATATCCATTCATTATGAGAACACTACAACTCTCACAGCAAAGGGGTTAAATAATATGAAAAGGCAAAAGCACTGAATAGCCTAAACTACTTTCTGTCTTCTCTGCCCATGAGCTTTTGCTAGCATTCTAATGAGGAAAAATAAGATAAAGCAATGCAATTCCTCATTCATCTGTAAGCACTTCAGCACCAGAAAGATAGAAGTAAATTGAAGGGAATACAGACAAAGACAGATGATTAAAGGTCTGAGAGGACTAACTTTTGAGCAAAGATTAAAGAAAGAGAATAATAATAACATACACTTTCATACTTCCTTTCATTTCAAAGCAAAACAAACATTAAGAACCATATAATGTTCACTAAGGCCTCAAAGAGGAGCAAACCAACAGGGCTGAACAAATGAGCTCACCAGGTGTGTCCAGCCCTTTGTGATCAATAACCAACTTACAGTGGTTTCAGAATCACCAGTGCATTCAGGACAACATTATTCCATTTTTAAAAGTCCTCTTTGCAGGGAAAGGTAGATGCAGCTGCACGAGTAAATCTGGAATGATTGCCCAGTGTGCTAGGAATGAGGCAGGAGCCACTCACTCCTGCAAGCTTTCTCCTTTATTCAAGATACTTGCTGGTGTGATTTAAAGTCAGAAGAGAAAGGTGGTCAGGATTTGCTCCTATTTATGCGTTTTGGTGCCCTCTTTACTACTGACCCATCTTCAGCTGTGTAAATCATCATAATCCAGCTGGTAGCCCCAAGGCTGGATGAAGTATATAAGATAACTTTGGCATCTGTATGATTTTCACCTACACAGAGAAGCACTGGCAGATACCAAATGCATCTCAGTACTTTCAGGCACATTCAGAAATTTAGCCATCAAGGCACATGAATTCCAGTGCACCGAGCAGCTGGGCTTAACCCCAATTTATCTCTTTAACACCAGCTGACCTGTAGCTGCACTTTGCATATGTACCTAATGGATGGAAAGTGTTAGGAAGTGAGAATATCAAACCATGGGGCTTCCAAGTAATATGATGCAAAATGCAGAGAGGCTTAACTTGAGCTGGTACAGGTTTACAATGCAGCTATACTGTGAGAATAGATTTGCAGGGTGCCAAACTCAGGATTCAGAAGACAGGTGGTATAAAGAAAACCAGAGTAGGAGTGGAGAGAAAAATCTCTTGTACCTCTTTTGCATTTAAAAAAAAATAAGAGGAGGAAGAGGAAAGTCTGTATTCCACTAACAAACAAGCCAATGCCAGTTTTTCTAATACCATCTATATTTTATAGAACACAAACAATTAAGCTTAAAAGGCTAATCTTGTACACCGCTTAGCCTGAAGTTGTACTGCATATGTCAGCAAAAGCCGCCTCCCCAGTGACTTGACAGTACATGTGGCCACTTGTACAAGAGCAGTAGAACTATTCCACACACCACACCTTATGCAAAGTCCACTGAACTTGCAGACATCTACCCACCACAGCATGTTTTGACCTCCAGGGAGAGAGTACACTGTGCTGTTGGCTGTTCCAAAAGCTGTTACCTGCCTCTGTGCTTAGCAATGAGAGAGGATTTCCTTGTGACATCCATCTTGCTCCCACCCCTCTGTCTTGACACCATTTAGAAATGGCACCAATATGCTGGTATCCGCAGTATTTGTCTGTTGCTTCTGCAGATAGCTGTACATTTTCGCAATTAACTGTAACATCATTAACAATGTAGAATCCCATTACCCAAGAAATGAGTTCTTAGTGCATCATGTTTTTGTAGACTCAAACTGGGAATTGGAACTAATATTCTGTAGGATGAAAAGAGGTTTTTTTTCTCCTCCTTCTAAAGGTCCTTAGCCGTAGAATTCATATTTTCTATGCTGTGCCTGTGCCCTGACTTGCTTTGCGGTATAACTCCCATCTGTTTTTCCAGGGCATTCAGGGACAAGGTGGAATGGGGGTCTAAGGCAACACACAAACACAAGCTGTTTCCTTTCTGGGAAATTTGGGACAGTCTTTTTGTCTATGTGTAGGATAGTGTCTGAGATGTACCTTTTAATGTTGTGCAACCCAACACAAATGGCTACTGTCTAGCAGAACACTGAAAATCAAAATAAAGTCAATTGTTACAGGCTCTTGCTGCAAGTCCTTTTTTTAACTAAAGGAACATTATAGTGTACATCTAAATGGCATCATTTATATCCTGGGGAGCAGATTATGCTGGGTCAGCTTCAGCCATCTGCTCTGAATTATTAGGTAGGAGTAAGGAGGATTTTGCAGGATGTTGTTCAAGAAGCAAAACTGATTCACGCAGTAGAAGTATCAGGGAAGTGATCAGAGATCGTACCAGCCTGACAGTAAAGGGCTTTAAAGGCCCTGCCCATGGAAGCAGTCCAAAGAGAGGTTAAATAATGTACTTCACCAAATGCAACTATGTTTTGTGGGTTTTTTTCAAGTAAAATGTTTCCATATTGAGTAAAATAGCCATTTTAAGAGAGAGAAAATATAAAGTAAGAGAAAAAAACAACTTAACTTGAAATTGGGTGAGTTTCCAACGGAAGCACGGACCCTATGTGAGAAATGGCAGGTCTCCTGTTCTCAAGCTGGTACATAGCTTTACGGTCATGGTGAGTTCAAACCTGTCCCCATTAGCATCCCTCAGTGCAGCAGCAGTCAAAAATGTCTTTCCCATTTCAGCTGTTCCTCATGCCCAGGGCTCCACACGTATTTGCCTTGGGTCTGCACTAATAAAGGTGGTGTGAGATTCAACAATAAAGGAAAAACTCAAGGCTTATTTTTTACAATTGGCAGGGGTAACACCAAGATATGTCAAGTCAAAATGAAATTTAGGAGCCCTGTGGCAAGGTTTTCAAACAGAAGCTTTTGGTGCATGAGAAACATAGACGTCAACTCAACAGCAAAAGTTACCACAGAAGGAGAGAACAGGTTCTCTGTTCCATGCAGGCAAGGAAATGGTGCAGTGCCAGCCAGGGAAGCAGTCTTCTGCCAAATGCCTACAGTTGATAAATGTTCCTAAATCTATTAAAAGCAGCACACTCTGGTAGAACATGTACCAAAGTAGGCAGCAAGAAATACGGCTTCTGATATTAACCTGTCTTGATTCTTGAGCTTCAGCAAATGCCTCATATTTGGCCTAGATAACTTTTTGAAGTCCCTTCCAACCTGAATTATCCAACGATCCTATGATCCTTTGCTCATCTAGGCTGTAAGAACTTTGAGCCAGGAACCATTACTAAGCAGATACATACCTGAGCGTAAAAATGATATATTTTTATCAAAAAAGCTCTAAAACACTCTACATGCTGTAATAAATAACTAAATGGTCAGTAATTAATTACCTTTGCAATAGTTATTGAGACATATGAAGACAAAAATATTGTTTTGAATAATTCTGGCATTGCTGTACAATAGTATCATGATTGTTTTTTTCTAATATACCCAAAATACAATCAGAGTTCTCACAAACTTCTCAGCTAGGAATATCTGCCTCAAAGGCAGCTGTCCAAAATCCAGGGAGAATAAAATAATCAACACAGATTGCTGTGCACAGAGAAGACAAAATAATTGCTGCAGCCCTCTCTGTGTGAGTGATGTTTACGTTAACAAGTGAAAACTAGAAAGCAGTAAGTCAGACAGTAAAATCAGTATTTATCCCTGTTCAGCGATGACATGCAGTGTATTCATAGAATCACAGAATGGTTTGGTTGGAAGGGACCTTAAAGATCATCCAGTTCCAACCCCCCTGCCATCAGCAGGGACACCTTCCACTAGATCAGGTTGCTCAAAGCCTCATCCAACCTAGCCTTAAACACTTCCAGGGAGGGGGCATCCACAGCTTCTCTGGGCAACCTGTTCCAGTGTCTGACCACCCTCACAGGAAAGAATTTCTTCCTAATACCTAATCTAAACCTCCCCTCTTTCAGTTTAAAGCCATTTCCCCTTGTTTTGTCATTAACTGCCTTTATGAAAAGTCCCTCTCCAGCTTTCTTGTAGCCCCTTCAGGTACTGGAAGGCCACTATAAGATCTCCCCAGAGTCTTCTCTTTTCCAGGCTGAACAGCCCCAACTCTTTCAGCCTGTCCTCATAGGAGAGGTGCTCCAGCCCTCGGATCATCCTGGTGGCCTCCTCTGGACTTGTTCTAGCTGCTCCATGTCTCTCTTGTGTTGGGGGCTCCAGAACTGGATGCAGTACTCTGGGTGGGGCCTTAAATAGGTAAAACTGTATTACTACACTTTTACCTATATAGTCGAACCTCTTGTTCATAAGTAAGCATCTCAGTCTGGATTTGAGCATTTGCCATTGACAAGATGTTATGGTTATCATCTATGGTTGCTAATCGTGCTTTCAATGGAACAAGAAAAAGAACTGTGAGACAAGTTCAATAATGTGCAGAAACATAGCTGAAAGTGGGCACAGTAGATTAAATTGGTAAATGTTGGACTCAGTTCCGCTCATTTCTGTTTCTGAAAGTTAAGCTGCAGAAGAGCAGAGCAGCAACCCCCAAATCCTGCACTGAGGTTTCATTTTAAACATGCTAGCCATGCCAAATCTGTGAGAATCAGAGAAGGATCATGAGCACACGTCGGCTGCTTTGCAGGACAACCAGGCATACAATCTAAACTGTTCCAGGATTTTTCCCGATAGAAAACTATGTAAACAGAAAGTGCTGTTAATTTTACTAAGTGTTCAAAAGTGACAGCTAAGGAAGCACTAAGAGGCCAAGGCAAGGCTTCTTCAGCATTGGTGAGGCTGCACCTTCAACAATGTGTCCAGTTTTGGGCCCCTCACTCCAAGAAGGACATGGAGGTGCTGGAGCATGTCCAGAGAAGGGCAACGGAGCTGGGGAAGGGTCTGGAGCACAAGTGTGATGAGTTCCCGGCTGAGGGAACTGGTGTTGTTGAGCCTGGAGAAGAGGAGGCTGAGGAGAGACCTTCTCACTCTCTACAACTCCCTGAAAGGAGCGTGGAGAGAGGTGGGGGTGGGTCTGTTCAACCAAGTAAGAAGTGATAGAGCAAGAGGAAATGGGCTTGAGTTGCACCAAGGTGGGTACAGATTGGATGTGAGGAAGAATTTCTTTGCTGAAAGGGTTCTCAGGCAATGGAACAGGCTGCCTGGGGAGGTGGTTGAGTCACCATCCCTGGAGGTAATTAAAAGATGAGTAGACAAGGTGCTCAGAGATATGGTTTAGTAGTGGATAGGTACAGTTGGACTTGATGATCTCAAAGGTCTTTTCCAACCAAACAATTCTATGATCCTATTCTATGATTCTTGTGCTTCAGAACAGACCTTTCATAAAATTACATTTTCCTTTGAAAAATCATGGGTTTTATTGAGTTCTTTTCCTATAAGCTTACATACAAACCTTCAGCTTATTTCAGCACTGTGTATCACTCTGCACGTAGCAGCTGGAGACTGTGAAAGTTATTTACGGACAACAATAACATATACCTTTGGGAAGAGGTTTTACTCATTGCATGGAGAGTTGGATGTGAAACCATTACTGGAGAGTTTTTCCCTTGTTTCTGAGCAGCAGTTAACAGTTATTACTGTGCATTTCTGATCCTGTCGGAGGATCATGCAGCCCCACTGTGGGTCACAGAAGTTATGAACAGACTTTCATCTGAATGGTTCCAACATGCACTTAAACAACTGTAATACCAGAAAACTGTTCAGTTATATCATTTGTTTATTGTGTGATTTTGTTTGTTGCTCAAGTGCTCAAGATATGATTTCTTAAAATAACGATAATTGGGAAAATTTGACAAAATTTGACTGTAAAATAAGATCTCAAAACTGCGGGTGTATTTTCATCTCTGAGGCAAGAATAATAGGAAAAAAAATCAGATTATATATTTCCTCACCTTTTTTTTTTTTTTTTTTTTT